>NC_134504.1:4571948-4726948 GCF_040206685.1 Ascaphus truei
GGTTAATAGATAGGGATATGGGGGGAGACAACGATATGTGCTTTGGCCATACTGAAATGCTATGTTGTCATGCTAATAAAGCTTATTTGATTGGAGAGAGGGAGGGGGGGATGAGGAGACAGGATGGGGGGATGAGGAGAGGAGGGGGGGATGAGGAGAGGAGGGGGGATGAGGAGAGGAGGGGGGGGTGAGGAGAGAGGAGGAGTGAGGAGAGGATGGGGCAGAGGAGAGAGGAGGGGCGGAGGAGAGGAGGGGGTAGAGGAGAGAGGGGGAGAGAAGAGAGGGGGAGAAGCGGGAGGGGGAGAAGGGGGAGGGGAAGGAGGAGAGAGTGGGGTGAGCAGGAGAGAGGGGGAGGAGGATAGAGGGGGGGGCAGGAGAGGGGGGGAGGTGGAGAGAGGAGGAGGAGGAGGAGAGAGTAGGGGGGGAGGAGGAGAGAGGAGGAGAGGGAGGGGGGGAGGAGGAGAGGGAGGGGGGAGGAGGGAAGGAGGGGGAGAAGGGGGAGGGGGAGGAGGAGAGAGGGGGACAGGGAGGATGGGGGAGAGAGCTGTTCTGTATAGATAGCACCAACACGAGACCCAATTACAGTATATACAATACACGCACATCCCACACTGGTTCTCACGCGCCCCATAGCGGAGTGAGCGAATATGACTCCCCCCTTACACCGAGACCCATACAGTGCAACGGGGTATCCAGATGCAAAGTACTCAGTACAATGTAATACATATAATGACAGGCGGTGAAAGGGTGTGAGGGAAGGGGTGCCCCGGTGTGTCCCTCACAGTAACGTGTCCCTGTCCTGATGGATCACAGGCGGCGTATATCCCAGACCATCTGTACGAAAGAGTCTACGTTTTCTGCAAGAAGATGCTGACTCTGCCGAAGCCGTACTGCACCATCGGCTTGGACTACGCCCAGCGGTTAAAGACCGAAAGAAAAGTACCAGGTATAAGGAACTTGTGTTGGACTATATATATATATATATATTTTTTTTTTAAGTTTTGGTGGGTGAAAAAGGCAACAAAAACCCTCCATATAGCCAATAAAGAATATCCCTTGTGAGCACAATCACATGTCTTAGACAGGTCTGCAGCCCTGCCTTTCAACCATTATCACCCACCATACAGTGCTCCCACTGCACCAAGGGATTCTGGGAAATGACATGCAAATGAGCAGACAATGTGTCCCATGCTGTGCTTAAAGCTGTGTGAATTGCATTTGCTTAAATGGGCTCCATGTGAATGGATATTCCTGGCAAAAGGTGACACATAGTGTGCTCATTTGCATGTCATTTCCCAGAATCCCTTGCTGCAGCGGGAGCACTGTATGCTGGGTGATAATGGTGAAAGGCGGGGTTGCAGACCTGCCTAAGACATGTGAATACATGATATTCTTTCTTGGATATATATGTAACGGTATTTCTGGCCCGGCCTGACCCACCCAATTTCACATTGGCCCCTGTGGTCTAACCATTACAGTGTGATAGTGTCTGGTGGTGCACCTGTTGGCAACAGGACTCCTGAGTCTCCCGCATGATGGTGTGTGGGGAGGACCCGTCCAGACAGGCAGCTGAGGTAGTGTGCTGAGTCTCACCTAGTTCCAGTGCAGCGCCTCCACCTCATCAGGGTCCCTGCGTCCGCAAGGGGATGATCCTGTTGAGGAACTCCTCCGTGGTGCAACCTCCTGTGTAATCATACTCTCACACACAGGGGTCTTTCTGATCAGCTCCATCTTTATTGTACAGGTGGGCATAGCTGCCCTCCACATTGGGGTGTACTTAGCCAATCATTTTCCAGCCGCTTCCCTTTGGTAGGTATGTCTCCTAGATCAGGGATTCACTGCTCTGTGCCAGGTCCCTGGACACAGACTCCTAAATCAGCTACTATAACATAACTGTTAACTATTCTCTGTACTCTCTACTCCTGATAGAACGGGAACGCTGCAAACACCTTGCAAGAACTTGAACTCCTTCCTAAACTAACTTTAGAAAACAGTGCTGTGCCTTATGTAACTTCTGAGGCTGACACACCTCTGACATCACTAACCATGGAGTCAGAGCATGTGACCAGTCCCATCCATACACAGGGCACCCCACCAGGGTGTGAGGGAAAACCTCCATGATTACTGCTGGCATGCCCACACTTACCAGGCCTTGCTGCCAGCAGGAGAGATGACTGTAGGCATTTTACATGACTGCTACATATATATATAACACTGTACTATGTACCAAGGCAAGGAAAAGCATAGCTTGGGTCTCCATGTTTCCTCGCGGCTGCGTCCCATGGGAGAAACTTGTTGTGCTTCCTCGGATGTGGAGGATTTTTTCCCCCCTGAAAGCTTGTGGGTTAACATAATGGCGGCGTTGAAATATCCTGCGTCACGCCGGCCAATAGGAAGCCAGGACATCAGCCGGTGACATTTAAACTCAGAGATACCGGCACCCCCTACGGGGGTAAGTATCTCCGGAAAAAGGGGGTCCCCGGTGCTGGAATTAACGGGGTTCCGCTCCTGAGACCCCCTGCTCCAATCCTGTAACAATAATACAAAATGAAACCTGCATTGCTGCTTTATCCAGAGTTTGAAACAAATATGTTCTCTCTGACACTAAGTGACAGAATATGTTCTCTCTGACACTAAGTGACAGAATATGTTCTCTCTGACACTAAGTGACAGAATATGTTCTCTCTGACACTGACAGAATATGTTCTCTCTGACACTAAGCGACAGAATATGTTCTCTCTGACACTAAGTGACAGAATATGTTCTCTCTGACACTGACAGAATATGTTCTCTCTGACACTAAGTGACAGAATATGTTCTCTCTGACACTAAGTGACAGAATATGTTCTCTCTGACACTAAGTGACAGAATATGTTCTCTCTGACACTAAGTGACAGAATATGTTCTCTCTGACACTAAGTGACAGAATATGTTCTCTCTGACACTAAGTGACAGAATATGTTCTCTCTGACACTAAGCGACAGAATATGTTCTCTCTGACACTAAGTGACAGAATATGTTCTCTCTGACACTAAGTGACAGAATATGTTCTCTCTGACACTGACAGAATATGTTCTCTCTGACACTAAGTGACAGAATATGTTCTCTCTGACACTAAGCGACAGAATATGTTCTCTCTGACACTAAGCGACAGAATATGTTCTCTCTGACACTAAGCGACATAATATGTTCTCTCTGACACTAAGTGACAGAATATGTTCTCTCTGACACTAAGTGACAGAATATGTTCTCTCTGACACTAAGTGACAGAATATGTTCTCTCTGACACTAAGTGACAGAATATGTTCTCTCTGACACTAAGTGACAGAATATGTTCTCTTTGACACTAAGTGACAGAATATGTTCTCTCTGACACTAAGTGACAGAATATGTTCTCTCTGACACTAAGTGACAGAATATGTTCTCTCTGACACTAAGTGACAGAATATGTTCTCTCTGACACTAAGTGACAGAATATGTTCTCTTTGACACTAAGTGACAGAATATGTTCTCTCTGACACTAAGTGACAGAATATGTTCTCTCTGACACTACGTCACAGAATACGTTCTCTCTGACACTAAGTGACAGAATATGTTCTCTCTGACACTAAGTCACAGAATATGTTCTCTCTGACACTAAGTGACAGAATATGTTCTCTCTGACACTACGTGACAGAATATGTTCTCTCTGACACTAAGCGACAGAATATGTTCTCTCTGACACTAAGTGACAGAATATGTTCTCTCTGACACTAAGTGACAGAATATGTTCTCTCTGACACTAAGCGACAGAATATGTTCTCTCTGACACTAAGTGACAGAATATGTTCTCTCTGACACTAAGTGACAGAATATGTTCTCTCTGACACTAAGCGACAGAATATGTTCTCTCTGACACTAAGTGACAGAATATGTTCTCTCTGACACTAAGTGACAGAATATGAAGTGACTGATAAGTTACGTGAAGCTGCTGGGCACAAATATCCTATTCTGAACCACATACATGCCTGGGATAGACACTAGCATGCCCTAAATATGAGAGAAACCAAAGCATTATCATTTAATAGGGTTTCACAGTGGATCGGACAAGGGGCAGAATGGATGGGGCAAAGCGACTCTTACCTGCCGTTAATTCCAATATTTGGAGTCAGGAAGGAATTTATTTCTCCCCTTATGAGATATAATAGGATAATGTGTCACTGGGGTTTGTGTTTGATTCCTCTGGATCATGATACTGTAAGTACGGATATAGGATAAAGTATCTGACGTCTACATTTAGCATAGGATGAACTTGATGGACGTACGTCTTTTTCCAACCTCATCTACTATGTAAGAAAGAAACTATGTAACAGTTGGATTACTAACACGCCTATAACATGTATTACCCTTTTTCTTGCAAATGGTTATTGATTTTGAAAACACTTTTTTTTTCTTCTAAATTTCAAACATTTCAGGTTTTTCCTACCAAAAAATGGTTATTTCCGAGCAGAACCTCAGCCGAGGCGTCTCTCAGCAGCAGGACAAGTAAGTGACCCCTTCCGGAGGACACGTGGCTATTATTAACCATTTCAGGCCTGGATAGGTGCATTCAATTGCATAGGATCTGCTATATAACGTGATTACGACCTTTTAATATTAAATACTTGGCTCTCGTTGTTTAGATGACAGTTGGTCCTATGTATTAAGAATATATTTTATATCTTTTTTAAGAGGCAATCCAAGCAATATCCTACATGTGTGTTTTTCTTTAAATACGGTAAATTAGTGCTGCAGTATTAGATAACTTACTACGTTTAAAAAAAAATATTAGTCAACTCTTAATGCCATATTTAATGAGTGTTAATACACTGAGCATCCTTTGATTTCTATAGCAGGTTTAGCCACCTCCCCAGCAGTGCAAGATCTTTGCAACACTTTCCTGTTTGTGATCATTTGTTGCCAATGTTCCCGGTGGTTTGAGCTGCAAACTGTAACAATAGATAATGTTACCTTAGTAATGTAAGAATACATTGTAGCTGTTGAGTTACACTGGCTGAAGGATTGATTTGAAACAGAAAGGCGGCCATTTAGTGAACCCCGGGAAAAGCAGGATCTTTGCAGATCGATCACGGGAGACCAAATCGATCGGCAGCTTAAGTAATTCGCTTTCAATAAAGGTAATCAAAGGCTGCATATATTAAAATATATATATTTATATATATACTTTTTAAGTGTGGCTTGGATTTCCTCTGTAATGGGGTAGCAGATGTTTTTTCACACATACGATATGGCGCGCTTTTAACCCTAGAACTGCCCCGAATAATGTTGATATGTGACCGCAATTATAAAATGTGACTTCCCCTGGAAATGTTAAAGTATAATATGAATAAAGTAAATAACGTGTGAGAAAACTAATGCAGATTGTGCTATTTTGTCAGACCGTGGACAGCACCCGTGGCATTAGGTCGAAGACGCTAATTATCCCGTGGTCATCTAACTGCTATAGTGCAGCGTTTATCATCCGCCGGGGAAAGCCAGTAGAACCGCCTTTCTCTTTCTGTAGGGTGTTCCTGTTTCTGGATCCCGATCTGGTTTCGGAGGCGGTGTGTAACACCCTTCTCCGGGAGACTCAGGGGGTCCAGATATCGCAGACCCCCAGAGAGTGCATGGGCTTCGTGATAACCAACAGTATACAGGCCGCGCTGGGCAAGGACTGCGACATCCCGCGGCTGCAAAGGGCGCTGCAGGTGAGAGAGGCACCTCGGGTTACCAGGTGCCCAGTACCCGCCTCCTGGACCGTTTGGCGTTATTTTTGCACTCCTGGTTCTGATAACACCCCCTCCCCGTGGCAGGATGAACGCAATGGCGAGCTGGAACTGTACTTCCAGGAAGTGCTGGCGGCCGCGGAGCGCGGCGAGAAGCAGAGCGGCGGTGGCGTGGCACGGGAGCGGCACAGAGAGGCACTGCGGGAGATATACAGCAAGATAACCGGCTCGTCGGAGGAAGGTGCACACGCGCGTGTGTGTGTGTGTGTGTGCGTGCATTGTGTATCTGTGTGCATACTATGTATATACGTGTATATATGGGTGAGTGTATGCCAAATACACCAAATACCGGCACCGGCACGAATGAAATAAAGTGGATTGATTCATTCCATAGAACACCAAAGTATCCGATGTTTCGCTCTCTCACCGCGGCGCTGCTGCTAGCCGAGTCTCTCTCTCACCGCGGCGCTGCTGCTGCTAGCCGAGTCTCTCTCACACCGCGGCGCTGCTGCTGCTAGCCGAGTCTCTCTCACACCGCGGCGCTGCTGCTAGCCGAGTCTCTCTCACACCGCGGCGCTGCTGCTAGCCGAGTCTCTCTCACACCGCGGCACTGCTGCTAGCCGAGTCTCTCTCACACCGCGGCACTGCTGCTAGCCGAGTCTCTCTCTCACCGCGCTGCTGCTGCTAGCCGAGTCTCTCTCACACCGCGGCGCTGCTTCTAGCCGTGTCTCTCTCACACCGCGGCGCTGCTGCTAGCCGTGTCTCTCTCACACCGCGGCGCTGCTTCTAGCCGTGTCTCTCTCACACCGCGGCGCTGCTGCTAGCCGTGTCTCTCTCACACCGCGGCGCTGCTTCTAGCCGTGTCTCTCTCACACCGCGGCGCTGCTTCTAGCCGTGTCTCTCTCACACCGCGGCGCTGCTGCTAGCTGTGTCTCTCTCACACCGCGGCGCTGCTTCTAGCCGTGTCTCTCTCACACCGCGGCGCTGCTTCTAGCCGTGTCTCTCTCACACCGCGGCGCTGCTGCTAGCTGTGTCTCTCTCACACCGCGGCGCTGCTTCTAGCCGTGTCTCTCTCACACCGCGGCGCTGCTGCTAGCCGTGTCTCTCTCACACCGCGGCGCTGCTGCTGCTAGCCGAGTCTCTCTCACACCGCGGCACTGCTGCTGCTAGCCGAGTCTCTCTCTCACCGCGGCGCTGCTGCTGCTAGCCGAGTCTCTCTCTCACCGCGGCGCTGCTGCTGCTAGCCGTGTCTCTCTCTCACTGCGGCACTGCTGCTGCTAGCCGAGTCTCTCTCACACTGCGGCGCTGCTGCTAGCCGAGTCTCTCTCTCACCGCGGCGCAGCTGCTAGCCGAGTCTCTCTCACACCGCGGCGCGGCTGCTAGCCGTGTCTCTCTCTCACCGCGGCGCTGCTGCTAGCCGAGTCTCTCACACCGCGGCGCTTCTTCTAGCCGAGTCTCTCTCACACCGCGGCACTGCTGCTGCTAGCCGAGACTCTCACACCGCGGCGCGGCTGCTAGCCGAGACTCTCTCACACCGCGGCGCGGCTGCTAGCCGAGACTCTCTCACACCGCGGCGCTGCTTCTAGCCGAGTCTCTCTCACACCGCGGCACTGCTGCTGCTAGCCGAGTCTCTCTCACACCGCGGCGCGGCTGCTAGCCGAGACTCTCTCACACCGCGGCGCGGCTGCTAGCCGAGTCTCTCACACCGCGGCGCTGCTGCTAGCCGAGTCTCTCTCACACCGCGGCACTGCTGCTGCTAGCCGAGTCTCTCTCACACTGCGGCGCTGCTGCTAGCCGAGTCTCTCTCACACCGCGGCGCGGCTGCTAGCCGAGACTCTCTCACACCGCGGCGCGGCTGCTAGCCGAGTCTCTCTCACACCGCGGCGCTGCTGCTAGCCGTGTCTCTCTCACACCGCGGCGCTGCTTCTAGCCGTGTCTCTCTCACACCGCGGCGCTGCAGCTAGCCGAGTCTCTCTCACACTGCGGCGCTGCAGCTAGCCGAGTCTCTCTCACACCGCGGCGCTGCAGCTAGCCGAGTCTCTCTCACACTGCGGCGCTGCTGCTAGCCGAGTCTCTCTCACACTGCGGCGCTGCTGCTAGCCGAGACTCTCTCACCGCGGCGCGGCTGCTAGCCGAGTCTCTCTCACACCGCGGCGCTGCAGCTAGCCGAGTCTCTCTCACACTGCGGCGCTGCTGCTAGCCGAGTCTCTCTCACACTGCGGCGCTGCTGCTAGCCGAGACTCTCTCACCGCGGCGCGGCTGCTAGCCGTGTCTCTCTCACACCGCGGCGCTGCTTCTAGCCGAGTCTCTCTCACACCGCGGCGCTGCTGCTAGCTGTGTCTCTCTCACACCGCGGCGCTGCTGCTAGCCGAGTCTCTCTCACACTGCGGCGCGGCTGCTAGCCGAGTCTCTCTCACACTGCGGCGCTGCTGCTAGCCGAGACTCTCTCTCACCGCGGCGCTGCTTCTAGCCGAGTCTCTCTCACACCGCGGCGCTGCTGCTAGCCGAGTCTCTCTCACACCGCGGCGCTGCTGATAGCCGAGTCTCTCTCACACTGCGGCGCTGCTGCTGCTAGCCGAGTCTCTCTCACACCGCGGCGCTGCTGCTAGCCGAGTCTCTCTCACACCGCGGCGCTGCTGCTGCTAGCCGAGACTCTCTCACACCGCGGCGCTGCTGCTGCTAGCCGAGTCTCTCTCACACCGCGGCGCGGCTGCTAGCCGAGACTCTCTCACACCGCGGCGCTGCTGCTGCTAGCCGAGTCTCTCTCACACTGCGGCGCTGCTGCTGCTAGCCGAGACTCTCTCACACCGCGGCGCTGCTGCTGCTAGCCGAGACTCTCTCACACTGCGGCGCTGCTGCTAGCCGAGACTCTCTCACCGCGGCGCGGCTGCTAGCCGAGTCTCTCTCACACCGCGGCGCGGCTGCTAGCCGAGACTCTCTCACACCGCGGCGCGGCTGCTGCTAGCCGAGTCTCTCTCTCACCGCGGCGCTGCTGCTAGCCGAGTCTCTCACACCGCGGCGCTGCTGCTGCTAGCCGTGTCTCTCACACCGCGGCGCGGCTGCTAGCCGAGTCTCTCTCACACCGCGGCGCGGCTGCTAGCCGAGTCTCTCTCACACCGCGGCACTGCTGCTGCTAGCCGAGATTCTCTCTCACCGCGGCGCTGCTGCTAGCCGAGTCTCTCTCACACCGCGGCACTGCTGCTGCTAGCCGAGTCTCTCTCACACCGCGGCGCTGCTGCTAGCCGAGACTCTCTCACACCGCGGCGCGGCTGCTAGCCGAGTCTCTCTCACACCGCGGCACTGCTGCTGCTAGCCGAGTCTCTCTCTCACCGCGGCGCTGCTGCTAGCCGAGTCTCTCTCACACCGCGGCACTGCTGCTGCTAGCCGAGTCTCTCTCACACCGCGGCGCTGCTTCTAGCCGAGTCTCTCTCACACCGCGGCGCTGCTGCTGCTAGCCGTGTCTCTCACACCGCGGCGCTGCTTCTAGCCGTGTCTCTCTCACACCGCGGCGCTGCTGCTAGCCGAGTCTCTCTCACACCGCGGCGCTGCTTCTAGCCGTGTCTCTCTCACACCGCGGCGCTGCTTCTAGCCGTGTCTCTCTCACACCGCGGCGCTGCTGCTGCTAGCCGTGTCTCTCTCACACCGCTGCGCTGCTTCTAGCCGTGTCTCTCTCACACCGCGGCGCTGCTTCTAGCCGTGTCTCTCTCACACCGCGGCGCTGCTTCTAGCCGTGTCTCTCTCACACCGCGGCGCTGCTTCTAGCCGAGTCTCTCTCTCACCGCGGCGCGGCTGCTAGCCGAGTCTGTCTCTCACCGTGGCGCTGCTGCTAGCCGTGTCTCTCTCACACCGCGGCGCTGCTGCTAGCCGAGACTCTCTCACACCGCAGCGCTGCTGCTAGCCGAGACTCTCTCACACCGCGGCGCTGCTGCTAGCCGAGACTCTCTCACACCGCGGCGTGGCTGCTAGCCGAGACTCTCTCACACCGCAGCGCTGCTGCTAGCCGAGACTCTCTCACACCGCGGCGCTGCTGCTAGCCGAGACTCTCTCACACCGCGGCGTGGCTGCTAGCCGAGACTCTCTCACACCGCGGCGCTGCTGCTAGCCGAGACTCTCTCACACCGCGGCGTGGCTGCTAGCCGAGACTCTCTCACACCGCAGCGCTGCTGCTGCTGCTAGCCGAGTCTCTCTCTCACCGCGGCGCTGCTGCTAGCCGAGACTCTCTCACACCGCGGCGTGGCTGCTAGCCGTGTCTCTCTCACACCGCAGCGCTGCTGCTGCTGCTAGCCGAGTCTCTCTCTCACCGCGGCGCTGCTGCTGCTAGCCGAGTCTCTCTCACACCGCGGCGCTGCTGCTGCTGCTAGCCGAGTCTCTCTCACCGCGGCGCTGCTGCTGCTAGCCGAGTCTCTCTCACACCGCAGCGCTGCTTCTAGCCGAGTCTCTCTCTCACCGCGGCGCGGCTGCTGCTAGCCGAGTCTCTCTCACACCGCGACGCTGCTGCTGCTAGCCGAGTCTCTCTCACCGCGGCGCTGCTGCTGCTAGCCGAGTCTCTCTCTCACCGCGGCGCGGCTGCTGCTGCTAGCCGAGTCTCTCTCACCGCGGCGCTGCTGCTGCTAGCCGAGTCTCTCTCACCGCGGTGCTGCTGCTGCTAGCCGAGTCTCTCTCACCGCGGCACTGCTGCTGCTAGCCGAGTCTCTCTCACCGCGGCGCTGCTGCTAGCCGTGTCTCTCTCTCACCGCGGCACTGCTACTGCCGAGGTTATTACATACGTGATCTGATCATACCCGTCTCTCGCTTGCAGAAGTTCCGATGCCCAAACTACAGGCGATCCCTCTGCCCAGCCCAGATATCAGTGTGCACCTGTGGACTGACGAAGATCAGCTATGTAATTGGGTTTATTTGTCTTGTCTTAGTATGAGTATCTCTCCCCACCAATAGCCAGTAATGTGAGAGTAATCCCAGCAGTGCAGAGCACCAGAGATGAGTTATTCAGGGGTTAACTCCGACACGCGCCTCATTAATCAGAGTAGTAGATAATATTGGCAAGTCCCATTATAATTGTGTAATATGGGTGTGTCCGTTAGTTTGAGCTTTGCATTGTAACAATAATAAAGTCACTCAAAAGTCCAACATAGTATGTTCAGGAGCTGTGGGTGAGGACGTGGGGTAAAGGAGGTATGTGAGACCTCAACTCCTCCGTGGGTCCGTAACTCCGTGGGTGCTTATCCCGGCAAACCACCCGTAATGCACGTAATATTTATGGGCTATTAATAGGAGCAAACATGGATGAACATAAATCTTGCTCCACGATCCATAAGTAAGGGACATTTGTAAAAAGAATCACAGAATACTCGAGGTTCAAAACAACTCCTGTAGCGGGCTTCCTAGGATAGATCATAGATCATCTTCCATAAACCGCTTTTTGCGCGAAACGCGTTGGAGGTTTTTTTCCTGCTGTACATCATTGTGATGTTCAATTAAACTGTTTTTAACCAGCTTGTGCGGTAGGGTTGCCAGGTGTCCGGTATTGAGCCGGACCGTCCTGTATGTGGATACTCGGTCAAGTAAAAAATGAGAGGTTATACTGGGCATGTACGTGTCCGGTATTACCTCGTGTGTGTCCGGTATTACCTCTCTGGACATAGTGACCTGAATGGCTTTAGGAGCCGCAGGATCTCCCCAAGCAGGGCAGTTGCTAGGGGGCTTGGCAGCTTCCTCCATCCTGATTGGCTGCATTACTCAGCAGCAGCCAATCAGGAGTAGGTGTCAGGAGTCTGGGGGTGTGGCCTAAGAGAGGAGAAAACAGCATGGAGTGGAGAGGGGTGTGTGTGTCTGTCTCTTGAGCGTGTCACACTTTTTGCCATTGTGTACAGTATTTTTGGAGAAGTCGCCTGGCAACCCTATATGCGTCTAGCCCAGAATTTGTGTTTCACTACCTGTGCTCCGATTCTGTAGCTTCCCAAATGGATCTCCCCCACACCAAGCTGATCTCTGAACCCTATTATATAACTTCACATTATATGAGACGCTTGTTTCTTTGTGTCAGGGAAAGAACTTGTGCTGTTCACCAGAGAGACGCAGGAAGTTGAGGTGGAGGTAGACTCCTTCGGGATTCCAGGGTTGGGCTCGGAAAACACTGAGCAGAATCGGATATCCGTGTGGTCCAATGACAGCGGGATAGAGAGGGACCTGCCGGGGACGGAAGAGAAGGAACAGGCCAAGTTACAGAGGCAGCCCTGCATCAAGAAGAGAGGCCCGGAGCTGGACTCTGCCGTTCTCCTGCAGAACTTGGGCAAGGCCCCCAAGGGGCCAGGCACGCTACAGAGACAGTCTGGGCTGAGCATGGACGTCCGCTCCTGTCCAGAGAGACTGCCCACCGCCCGCATCGTGATTCTCGGGGACGATAGAGCGTTGGGAAGACTGGCCAAAGCATACTATTCTTTCAGGTAAAGGGCAGAGGGTAACGTGGCTTCAACACCTTGTGGTTCGACGTCTACAGTCTATTAAACATTAGGGCAACGCTCTCCGGGATGTATTTCGCAGATGTTTTAGCTAGAGGTCTTCAAGGGAGGAGTCAAGTAACAAATTCTACAACAGAAAGTGTTGTACTAGAAAAGTAATGGTACTCTGTGAAGTAATAATACTCTGATATATGTGCAAATAAAGAAGTGGTAGTCCTTTACGCCCCAGGACCATCACACTTCTACCACTGGGTAGAGGTGTGAGTGATACCTGCAGCTTATCTTTAGTAAGGTTGCTCCATCCTTCTCCTGTGTCTTCATGATACTAAGGACCAATGCAGACGACATGCTTGTACCAACTCACACGCGGATGCCCCCTCCAGATCCCCCCCAAATTGCTACACTTAAGCTGCCAGAGGGGCTGTAATCCATGGGTCCATTGGGAGTGATCTAGAACCCGGTGGTATCTTTGCTTGGAGCAAGCAGTACTGCCAGGCGAACTCCATGATGACCGGTCCATGCAGTGTCACTGTACTCGGCAGCACCGTGGTCCTGTATGTCACTGGGAAGCGGGGACTTGGAAAACCAGGGCCGGCCTACCTACAACTTCCGACTGGGTTGGGAACCCCGGGCAGGATACCGCGGCTCTTAGCTTTGTGCATTCTCTCTAGGAAGAGGGAAGCGAGGAGGCCGCACCGGACGCTGAAAGCCAACCTGCAGTTTTACTGTATCCCAGTCCGAGGGGAGCAGCCGGATCCCTCGCCAGACAAGGTCAGTGCCAGTGTGTGCCAAACGGCGGTGGCTTCCATCAGAATGGGCAGCCATTATCCCAGGGTTCTCAGAGCTTCGCCTACCCAAGCAAAGGTGCCTCGGTGTTATTTACAGCCGGACAGTTCTTGGGATTGTATGTGAGATATTCGTTTCTCCCAAAATGTGGGGGGGAAAAGTTATTAAAAAAATGAGTAAACGTTCTAAAAATAAGAAAATTCGAGAATATTCCCAAAGTTTGACAAAACATCGTGAATAAAGCGGCAAAACTGGCCAACTTCACTCCGGTTTTAGACCCGGGAAATATCCGAGAATGTCAATGTCTGACGCATTTTGCCGTCTTGTTTCCCCAGCTGGACGAACCCCCAAACATACGTGAGGTCTGTGAGCTGAGCGGGTACCTTGGCCGGTTGGATCCCTGGTACGACGGCAACATCAACACTCTGTGTGACATGATTCCGAAACTCGCCGATATGGTACGGACTTAACGGCTACTCCTCTCTTTAACCCCGAGTGGCCGGGCGCCTGCCGGAGGTGGAACACACTTCGAGGCATCTTGTAGGACGTCTTTAATCCAAGATATGTTTCATTCAGCCGTGAAACACAAGCCGTGAGACTGGGCCTACTGGGAAGACTTGGTCACACTGTTGGCCGGCGGTGGAATTGGCGTAGAGATGATGTAACAAGAGATGTGTTTCTTGCAGCCGCCCTGTCCCACCAGAGACTCGACCTCTGACCCCTTCATCCTGGACGTCACCTCTTACTACCTACGTTTCGGCCGGCAGCCGGTGTACTTCCAGATATACAGCGTGAAGGTCAGCATCGTCATTCCCCCTCCCCTTCGGACAGAGACGGGTGGGCGCAGGACACGGACAGGCCGGAAATAGCATTGTAGTGGGAACTGTAGGGTTAACCAAAGCCACCACAAAGCCACGTCGTATGTTCTCTTTGCTCCTTATTGCTTCTTCTGTCCCAGTTTACTGGTATGGCACTGACAGTGTACACAGCGCTGTACATAGAATTTTTGCAGGTACGAGTTCCTAGCCCATAGAGCTTACAATCTATTTTTGGTGCCTGAGGCACTGGGAGATGAAGTGACTTGCCCAAGGAGCTGACACCGGGATTTGAACCCAGCTCCGCTGCTTCACACTCAGGTTACCGAAATACTTACCGGGCAAGTTTCCGCCGGTAATTCATGGTCGTCCATTTTGTTTCCCCTGGAGGGGAGTAACCGGCGCCTTCCCTGCTTAGTATCTCGGGACCCGGGGGGGGGGGGGGCCGGTGCAGCTTCCTCCATGCTGGGTAATTCAGCCAATCAGGAGGCGGTGTCAGAAGGTTGGGGGTGGGGCCAAGGAGAGGAGGAAACAGCATGGAGCGGAGAGAGGTGAGAAGTGTGTGTGTGTGTCTCGAGCCCGCCGCACCTTTCACCACTGGAGAAGCCACCTGGCAACCCCTCTCCGGCACAGGGAAGCGCCCTGCCACCATGTTTAATTCGCCCGCTCCTAAATGCCTGGCTCTCTTTCAGATTTATTTCCGAGACGCAAGCCTGGAGCCCGCTGAAGACGTCTTCCTGACCGAGCTGAAAGTCGACGTCCAAGATTGCGTCTCCACCAAATGTAAGCGAGAACCCCACAACCACACCCACAACCACACCCCTTGGCAGTAAGGGCACCGATCTCTGAAGTGGGAGACGCTGGTTATCCTAGCACAGCTGCTCTTTGGCCAGGCGCTCGATATACCTGTGCCGCAGGCGAGATGGCAGCCATTTTTAAATCCTCTGCATGGTATCGCAGCACGAACCCCAAAAAACAGGGTTCAATGTTCCCCTCAAAAAATCGAATATTAAACAAAAAGTATTCAGTGACACCGGTGTATATTGAATTACATTTGACTTTTGCGCTGTGATAATGGCGGGACTCGCGTCCTAAGGTTTTAATCTACTTTTTAATTTTTTTTTTAATTATGGGGCAAAATTTCAGGGCAAAAAACAATATAAATTCCCGTAATACGCGCGTCCTATGTATGAATTAAAGCATAATTATGTGTCTTGTTTATTTATAACTAGTATTAGGAAATCTAAACTATTAATGGGATATTATTTATCACAGGGGTGATAAACTCCAGGCCTCAAGGGCCATGAACAGGTCAGGTTTTCAGGATATCCCTGCTTCAGCACAGGTGGCTCAGTCGTTAACTATTGGATACAATGGAGCAGGGGTGGCCAACTCCAGGCCTCAAGGGCCAGCAACAGGTCAGGTTGTCAGGATATCGCTGCATCCGCACAGGTGGCTCAATCAGTCCCTGCTTCAGCACAGGTGGCTCAATCTTTCCCTGCTACAGCACAGGTGGCTCAATCAGTCCCTGCTTCAGCACAGGGGGCTCAATCACTGGCTCAGAGTCCGACTGAGCCACTGATTGGGCCCCCTGTGCTGAAGCAGGGTTATCCTGAAAACCTGACCTGTTGGTGGCCCTTGAGAATCAAACACATTTTGGGGTGGTACATAGGGACTACGGTAGGACTATATTTTAGGGTTTACACCAAGTTGCAGATTGCGGATAATCCTGATGTGACGCACTTTCTCCATCTCTGTGCGGCAAAACGTATTGTTGACGCTGCAGGCGCAGAAAGGGAATATTTCCGGTTCGGCAAAGAAGACGCAGAAAAAAAAGCGCAACCGTAAAAATTCCGTTTCCCTTTTAGCGGCAAAAAAAAAAAAGCCGTTTTGTGAAAAGCGACGACGCGTTTCCTTCTTTATTCAGACAGTAATCTGACGCGGAAGAAGACCGTGACCGACGCGCCCGGCGCAGGGATTCAAGTCCATTATAATAAGGTACGCAGGGTCTCCATGTTAGGGGGTTACAAGCTGCATTTGGCGGCTGAATTCCTCGCTGTGTCACCGCGGGACAGTAATAACGCCGATTCATTGCTTATTTCACAGGCGTTGGCGAGCGGCAGAGAGAAGGAGAGCACTTTGGTGCTGAGAACCTCCCGGGTGGTTATTAAAGCCGTCCCCCCGAGGGACGCAGAAGGTGAGAACGGGCGAACCGTTATTACTCAGTCTCCTCGCCACACACAGAGATCTGGCAGACGCTACGGCGGCCATTCCACTGATGCATTAATGTAACACCAGCGCTGTTGAAGGCAGCGGTTAAGGAGGTGGCGTACGTGTTATTTAATGCGGTATTTCTGATAACGTTTGCTACGTCTGCACGGTCGTCGTTTGGGAATTAAAGATAAATGCACCCAGAAGAAATACAATCTCTCCGGTCTGTGGCTGAGCTGCAGGAGATCGCGCCGGGGGGGGGGGGCTGAACCGCCGGGGGGGGGGGAGGCGTGGCCAGCGCTCAGTCGCCAGTTCTGAAGACAATTTTCTTGTCTTCAGAATATTCTTGTCGAGCAGCGCTGCGGCCGAAGCAGCGAGTGGGGCCGGCCCCATTGAGGGGCGGTTCTTATTCCTGCAGCGCCCGCCACACCGCGCGCTGCAGCAGGTACTGGGGACCCGGCCCAAGAATACTGCATGGGTCAGGGTCGTCATAATCATTTTTGTTCATATTTTCGCACAGCCTCACTCGGGTACTTAATACGTCAGGTTCAGCCAGTGGTCGAATGTCCTTCAAAAGTACTGATACTGTGCTGGATTTCAACAAACCCCGGCACAGTACCAGGACTGGAGCTACATTTGGTACCATGCCTGGTGACCTAGTTTAAACATTTAAAAAAAAAAAAAAAGGTTTATACAATATGAATAGTCTGAAAGCAGAAGGAGACGGAGTATTTATATCTCACTGTGTTCCCTAAAGGGGAAATGAAACAGTCACTGTCCCTCCTAATACCACCCCACGTCCCACACCGGGATATGAGTTTCGTCCGCTGGACACGCCAACGTCCGGTTTAACCGCACATAGATTTATTGAGGTCGGGTTGGGGGCAGTCTTCAATTTTCCATTGGTTCTAGTAACGCTAAAAAGTGGTATAATTGTGACTGGTGCTAAGGTGCGCGGCCGGGAGGGGGGCAGGTGAGGGGGCGCGGGCTGCCTTATCACACCATGTGATAGGAGGAGCAGATTCATTCTGTATTGTACACAGTATGCATAGATTTGTAGCAGGGGCTACATATATAATACAATACACCTCCTGCTTACTTAACGCTCTCCTGGCCACACTCTCTAGTACCATCATGCTGATCACAGTACATATTCCCTCTTGTCTCTCGGGAGGGGCAAAGAGTCACAGATGTCCGCGTCCAATGCAAGGTGGACAGGTGGGGGCTGAACCGCTGTGTCCCCGACAGAAGTGTGACACAGAGTCTTCCTCACTTGGTGGAAGAGACTCGAGGGGTTATTCATTTAACTGCGCAGGTGCCAATCAGAACTCTCGTTGACTTCATTGGGAGCTCCTGCGCAATAGTGCCCCGATCGGCACTATCGCAGTGCAATGAATTATCCACTTGGCATCAACTCTGTCCCTCTCTCTGCAGGATGACACAGTCACCCTGGTGCGGAAGGGACGGTGAAGGCTGTCCTTCCCGTGACATATGGAGTATACTGCCGGTATTGATTACATATACGATGACTTAATGAACCCCCTCCCTTTACAGACCTCGTGTGTTTGAACGTCTACATTGATGAGATGACAAAATCCACACACCTCGCCGGACGCTCGTTCTCCGTGAGTATGCGAGAGTTTGCTGTTAACGGGCTTGGTTTAATTTTTTTTTATACACAGTCCCGCGGGTTCGATTCCCCAGTGCGGTAAATATCGTGATGGTGAAAATTTAAAGAAAAATGGAGGAGCATAGTTAACCCCTTCACTGCCAGAGGTCCCTCTCAGCGCATTCCGAAGCGAAAGGGTTAATGATCCTGGCGAATATTACGTAACCTCAGTTTTTCCAGGCTAAAGCAAGATCGTTCCCCATTGTAATTCACGTGGGGGACTATTATTGTTTGCGCATTTTATGAATCATGCGAAGGCGACCGTCGGTTTCGGCAAAAACGATAAATCCAGCTTTTACCGTCGGGAGACAGAGAATTGTTTTTAGTAGAGTACCCATTAACTTATATACCTTCTCCCCTATACAACCCGTGGAGAGTTACCTGTGACCACACCTGCGATCCCCTGGGAAATAATGCGATTTGCATATTCAAAAGATCGTAATTCCGTATTCAAATGAGCTTTGTGATGTCATGAAGCGGGCGTGATCAGCTGACGTCACGCTTCTGTCGGTTTCAGTGCAAAACCAACGCGCTGAGAGCTTCCTCCGTCCAGATGAGAAGCCTGGAGCTGCGAACGCTGAGTCTGCAGCTAGACAAGGACTCCAGGAGGGTCTACACTAATGTTTCCAGGTAGGGAGAACCCGGGGCCGACGCGTTTCACTTAGTATCGTTATGAGAGAGGGAGACCCGGGGCCGACGCGTTTCACTTAGTATCATTATGAGAGAGGGAGACCCGGGGCCGACACGTTTCACTTAATATCGTTATGAGAGAGACCCGGGCCGACACGTTTCACTTAATATCGTTATGAGAGAGACCCGGGGCCGACGTGTTTCACTTAGTATCGTTATGAGAGAGGGAGACCCGGGGCCGACGCGTTTCACTTTGTATCGTTATGAGAAAGGGTGAATGGGGTCACCCCGTGGTGTTGTCACTGCGCTTGAAGAAGGTGAACATCGTTCGTCCGCTTGGGGCATTGCGCAAAGTCACTTTATCTCCCTGTGCCTCAGGCCCCAATGTTAGATTATAAACTCTTCGGGGCAGGGACTAGGCCTGCAGGAATGCTGTGTACATTCGTTTTCTACGAAGGTGTGCAGGACGCGGACATTTAAAGATGGCGCCGGGGTCAGAGCATGTGTGGCGAAAAGTCAAGCTGCGGCCAACCATCCGAGATGCAAGGCAGCGTCCCGACACCACGTGACGACATGTTTCCATGACACGGGATGCCATGTGACGTCACGTTGTCATGGCAACACGTCAGCCATGTGATGTCACGGCATCACGTGACGCTGCAAGAAGCAGGGCGCCACATTTTTTGTCTGCCTAGGGCACAATGTTGTCTCAATCCTGCCCTGCACCCCCTGTGCTGAAGCAGGGGATATCCTGGAAACCTGACTTGTTGGTGGCCCTTGAGGACTGGAGTTGGCCGCCCCTGAGTTAGAGGCCCACGACATCCCTGGGGTCAGTAGTTTCCTAAATGGGACAGCAGCCGGCTCTTCTACCGCTGCCCAAAACGCAAACGGGTAACCCCACCTCGCCCGTTTTTTTTGTTGCAGGTTGGAGGTGTCCCCTTGCCAGGAGCCCGGGTACAGCCTGCAGAAGATGCGCGCGTCGCGCTTACACCCGAACAGCAAGGAAGACGCCGGGCTGACCAGATACATGACCAAGTGTCTACTGCTGCCCATCAATACGTTCGCAGGCATCATCCAATGAGGTGGGGCGCAAGACTTGGACAAACCCGCACCCCTTCGTTACTGCTGGAACGCACCCGGCAGCGATGTCAACAAAATGCAACACACTACGAATGTGTGGTGTAGTGGTTAAAGAATTGCAGTTGGACAGGGACGGGATCTTTGCAACCCATCTCCGTGGAAACAGACATGTATAATGATGCTGAGTATGTCTACACACTTCCAGGCTCCAACAGCCCTTTCCCAAAACAGAATAGAAAGTCATCTTATTTGTGCATAAGAAGTACTAGGCACAAAGTGACTTATTTATTGGGGTTGCCTTCATAAAGGTTCATTCGTCTTCTTTTTCCTGTATGGTGAAGGTTTGAGGGGACGTCATACTCGGCCCTGATTTGCAGCACGGCATGTTCATTTTTAATGGCGACCGGCGTCCCCTGGTGCCGATAGACTTGAAAACACCGGAGTTCCACAGCGGTAATTTGGCGTTGACACACTGGAGTCACGTCACACACTCGCACCACCGTGTATATATCAGGACTATATACCTTAGGGAACCGACAATGATGAGGGACTCTTCGGGCGGGTCCATGTCCAGTGGTGTCTGTGACCCTCCTATCGGTCAACTACAAGGAGCAAGACCCTGTGGCACTGAATGCATTAGCCCAGAGGTGCTCAACTCCAGTCTTCAGTCGACCGCTCAGGTTTTAAGGATATCCCTGCTTCAGCACAGGTGGCTCAATCAGTCCCTGCTTCAGCACAGGTGACTGATTGAGCCACCTGCGCTGAAGCTGGGATATCCTCAAACCCTGATCTGTTGGGGGGGTCTTGAGGACTGGAGTTGAGCCCCCCTGCATTAACCACCTCTGACAACCAAGGGACTGAAGCATTGGACAGCCCATGTCTCCATCCACCAGCAAGTAGACTGTAAGCTCTTGAGATCAGGGTTTCGTGTTGACAGTGCCAGCCTACACGGTTAGCGTTCTCCCACCGGATGATGGTCGACATTAAGTTCTCACTTCTTACCTACGGCTTGGGGGACACTGGGAAATTTCTAGCGCAGTGGACTGACCGCCTAAAAGCGGTGCGTATGAGCACAGATACACCGTGCCAGAGGTAGTAATATATCTTAACTTATTGGGGTGGATTTGCCAATATTGTATGACGGGAAAGGTGTAACTGTCATGGCATGGCAGGTAGTCAAACTATGTGATATGACTCTTATTCCTATCCCTATATCATTTAGGGCAGGTGTGGCCAACTCCAGTCCTCAAGGGCTACCAACAGGTCAGGCGCTCAGGATATCCCTGCTTCAGCTCAGGGGGCTCAATCAGTGGCTCAGTCGAAGACTGAGCCACTGATTGAGCCCCCTGGGCTGAAGCAGGGATATCCTGAAAACTTGGCCTGGTGGTGGCTCTTGATGACTGGAGTTGGCCACACCTGATGTAGGGTATGCGTCTGACTCCAGTTTATCAGGAACAGACTCGGGCATTTCAGTGTGTGTGTGTGTGTGTGTGTGTGTGTGTGTATGTGTGTTGTTGGCCAAATTTCCCCACATTTCTTGCAACAATTTCCCTTGCAATGCAAGACAAGTGGATTGAAAGCAGGGGTTGCCACGCCTGTACCCCGATAAGCTGAAACCAGATGGTCGCTGTACTGTAAATATATGGATGGACAGACAATTATTTTGAAGCCGTTTATATTTGTTACTAAATGTCTTTATAAAGATGATCTATATATAATAGTGTGTGTGTCACTGTGTGAGCGCAAACCTTTATATGTTAGGAAGGATACCTGTAGTTACAGGGACCCCAGGGGGTGGGTTCCTAAGTGTTCCCCCAAATTTGGTGGGGATGGGGGATCCCATTGAGGTGTATGCTGTGTGTATGAGGATGATACTACTGAATTGTATAGTGTGCATAAGAAGGTTGATCCCATTAATGTACAGGTATAGTGTGTGTGTGTGTGTGTGTGTGTGTGTGTGTGTGTGTGTGTGTGTGTGTGTGTGTGTGTGTGTGTGTGTGTGTGTGTGTGTGTGTGTGTGTGTGTGTGTGTGTATAAGGATGGTGATCCCACTAATATGTATGGTAAGAGAGTGGGATCTTATAGTGGATGGCGTTTGTATAAGGGATACCCATTGAGGTATATGTAGTGTGTTGTGTGTGAGAGGGTGTTCTTATTAAGGTGGATGGTGTGTGTTCTTCTTATTAATGTGGATGGTGTGTGTAAGACGGTGACCCTATGTACAAGGTGTGTAGGAGGGATTTCCTGCAAGCAATAGGTATCCACTGTGCAAACTGGGTAAATAGTGAATAGTGAGTGTGAACAAACCCTGTGCAATCGTCACTGAAAATAGGCACTGGTTTCACACGGCAATTTCTCCCGTTTGGGCAGGATAAAAGGGTTCTCTGAGGAAGCCGTAAAATGAGCGAGACGCGTAGGGTCTTTTTAGCCACTTGAGGCCACCGTACCTCCAGCTCAGTACGCGGACGTCCAGGAGCCCTGCAGTTCTGGCTACAGAGAGACAGACCAAGTAAGCCGTGCCCATGGAGGATGTGCAGCGGTGACGCGACCGGAGCTAGGTTTGGAGTGCGCCTCCAGCAACTCACTGCGCTATACCCGTGTGGAGAGCGTGCGCGTTATCCTTTCCCCTCTGTGTGGCGTGTAAATTCCAAGTAAAACATTAGTGCACTATTGCGTTCATATATATATTTTTCTCCGTATGAGGTTCTGTAACGGATCAATGACATCCCCTTTATCCTGCCCAAACGGGAGAAATTGCTGTGTGAAACCAGTGCCTATTTTCACTAACGATTGCGCAGGGTTTGTTCACACTCACTATTCACCCAGTTTGCGCCATGGATGCCTATTGACTGCACCTTGCGTTATTGCGGTTGGGAGACCGCAGCTATCTGGCAGCACCTGGATTATGAGGCACGAAATCATTTCCAATGAAATCACATTGGTTAAGACTCTGATTTTCACAGATCATTTATCACAGGCACACTATACATTTATTTTATATGTGGGTTGGCGCTTTTTTCCTGTTCGGCACTTTAGGGGGGGGGGGATATCCTAATGAGGCATAAGAAGGGTGATCCCATTAATGTATATAGGAACCCCAGAGTAGGCTCCAGCACACTTAAGATAGATAGACAAACGTAGAGAGTCTCAGAATAAGCCACAAATTTAATCACGTAAACAGCAAATTAATATACAAAATTGGAAATGCTAACTGACTACTAATGCAAAGTATACAGCTCTAATTATCACACAAATAAGGGGAAACAAGATATAAAGGGGAAGGGAAGTGTGGGGTACAAATGAGGGTATGGAGAGAGGACAACAGCACAACAATTGCAGTGTGGTTGTTTGGGCCCACTTCGCACCGCGCACACTGCACATTATCAATACTATTTTGGTCTAGAGTGCTGTCCGTCAGTGTGTTTATAATGTATAAAGTGTGTAAGAGGATGGTCCACTCCAGGTATACAGTGTGCAAGAGGGCGACCCCATTGAAGAGTAGGAGAGTGATGAAAATAATGTACATCCCCTATGCACGAACATAGGCTGCACTTACACCGCCGGCAACGCGACCGATGACGTTGCTGGCTACAAGGCCAGTGATGTCCGCCAGGGGGAAGGCAGAGGGTGCGGAGAAGCTCTCCGATTGGCTTATTGCCGGTCACATGTGGAGACAGTCTCTCCAAAAATCAAATTCTACTGACTACCAGATTTTTGGTAGCGCTGTTGCGCTGTTGCATCCACTATAAGTGCCGGCGACAATACATTTGTTTTGACGCAACCTTGCGTCGCCATCGCTGCCACCATAAGCGCAGTGAGGGATATAGTAAGATATAAGTGAGGGATATAGTAAGATATAAGTGAGGGATATAGTAAGATATAAGTGGGGGATATAGTAAGATATAAGTAAGGGATATAGTAAGATATAAGTGAGGGATATAGTAAGATATAAGTAAGGGATATAGTAAGATATAAGTGAGGGATATAGTAAGATATAAGTGAGGGATATAGTAAGATATAAGTGAGGGATATAGTAAGATATAAGTGAGGGATATAGTAAGATATAAGTAAGGGATATAGTAAGATATAAGTGAGGGATATAGTAAGATATAAGTAAGGGATATAGTAAGATATAAGTAAGGGATATAGTAAGATATAAGTGAGGGATATAGTAAGATATAAGTGAGGGATATAGTAAGATATAAGTGAGGGATATAGTAAGATATAAGTGAGGGATATAGTAAGATATAAGTGAGGGATATAGTAAGATATAAGTGAGGGATATAGTAAGATATAAGTGAGGGATATAGTAAGATATATGTGATGGATATAGTAAGATATAAGTGAGGGATATAGTAAGATATAAGTGAGGGATATAGTAAGATATAAGTGAGGGATATAGTAAGATATAAGTGATGGAGATAGTAAGATATAAGTGATGGAGATAGGGTGGTACCCATTCCCCCTACAACCATGAAACTGCATGAATTAAAGGCGCAGTTGCAGTTAGCGGTGTCTCCAGCAGGTGGTAGCAGACGACTCAGTCCTCCACCAGGTGTCTTGCTCACTGCTCATCTCTATGGTAGCTGCCTCCTGGGCATCTCTCAGCGGCTCCATCCCGTATCCTAGCAACCGCCTCCCCCGGGGCCTGGGGGCCCTGTCCAGGCCTCGGGCTGCAGTGAGGGCGCTGCCCGGTTGGGGGGCGGAGGCGAGCGGCACCGGCTGCAGGGCGAGTCCGGAGGGGGGGGGGGGGGGGTGGGGCCTGGGGACCGGGTGACGTGTCTCTCCCCTCCCCGGGCAGGTGATGCGGGGGGCGGGGGCAGCGGACAGGTGCAGCCGGAGTGACAACGGGTCCTACCCCGAGGTGTGGGCCAGGGGGGAGGTCACACTGATAGGACCCCCATAATAACCCTCACCCTGGCGTGACCCCTGCGGACAGGTGAGTGAAGACTCAGGCCGGACACTCACTCAGGGATGGGGAGGGGGTGAGGCTCAGTCACTGGTCAGTATCACTCGTTAAAAAGTTTGGGGTTTGTACCTGTAATCAAGTGTCCTCACGTATTATTGTACCCTTATTTGTTTCAACATACCTTATAATGCAGTCTCACTCATTACAAGCTGCCCTCACTCATTATAATGCAGCCTCACTCATTGCAAGCTGCCCTCACTCATTATAATGCAGCCTCACTCATTGCAAGCTGCCCTCACTCATTATAATGCAGCCTCACTCATTGCAAGCTGCCCTCACTCATTATAATGTAGCCTCACTCATTGCAAGCTGCCCTCACTCATTATAATGCAGCCTCACTCATTGCAAGCTGCCCTTGCCCTCACTCATTATAATGCAGCCTCACTCATTACAAGCTGCCCTCACTCATTGTAATGCAGCCTCACTCATTACAATCTGCCCTCACTCATTATAATGCAGCCTCACTCATTACTAGCTGCTCTTACTCATGTCAAGGTACCATTACTCACTAATTTCAAGGGACCCTCACTTATAACATGGCACCCTCACTCACTGTTCAACAGCATTACTAATAATGGATACCAACACAAAGTTTAAAAGCGCCAGACCAATACATAAAAAAATAAAAAGGTGTACAAAAATGTATATAAAAAAAGTAACATTGCACTAAAACAGTGATTTCTTTTAATAATTATACCAATCAAATAATTGTTTGTGGTCCTAAAGAACAGTGATAACAAAGACCCTTCAACTGCTGCCAACCCAGGAAACCGGATTTCCTAAATATCCTATAATGAGCACAATCTCGATAGTCTATTAGTGGAACCACGCTCAAAATAGGACAGTCTCATATAATAAGGCAGTGACTCGTTATAATGCATCGTCACTCATTATAATGGAGCCTCTCTCGTAATAAGTCAGTCACACTCATTACAAGGCACCCCCACTCATGTCATCCTCACTCAATATATGGCAGCACCACTCCTAATATGACACCCTCACTCATAAGGCATAGTTGCTAATTAATATGTAGCCTCACTCATAATAATGCAGTCTCTCTTATTAGGGCAGTCATACTCGGTATAAGGCAGTGTCACCCATTATGAGGTAACCATAATAACAGTGTCACATACTGTATGAGGCAGAAATTAGTCTCACTCGTAATGTAGTGTCACGTACCTATTCAAAAGTCATCTCTGGTTGGATAGCGGCATTAAGCGTCACTCATTACAGGTACAGTACAAGTCACCCCCACACACACACAACAGACCCCCATATCTCCATGGGGTCCTCGTCTACCATACAAGATGTCTCCACCTTTCCCACCCACAGCAAATGGTTTGTCTCCGCCATAAGATAGACCTGTGGGGAAGGGTTACCTCGGTATTTTCCGGAAGACTGTGGAATGTGTCGCTTTTGTTGTTGCTGCTACTGACGATAAATTACTTGATTAACCTGTCCTGGAGGCCAACGCTGCTCTTTTCAACCAGCTGGGCAACTATTGGTTACAAAGCAATTAAAGACTTCGATATCAACAATACGGTGCGTTGCCCGCAGGCTAACAATTCAACTATGGGGAAATGGCTCCAATTACTATCCCATAATTAAAGGTTAAAATAATGACACATTAATGTCCTTAATTCTGTTAGCTTTGGTTAATTATGGCTTCTGGCGTTACAGGGGTTCGGTAGCCGTGGTATAAACACGTTGTCAGCATAAGTTGTTATAATTAATTCATATATTTACAGTGTAATGTCACGCTGTGGTCAAGCACCTTATCGGGCATGTCTTGCAGTTGAGTATAATATATTAGCACGGAACACTTACATTAGTACAAAAATAATTGTATATCATACATTGTAGAAGTTGGCTGGGAAATATATCACACGTCTATATCTAATGACAGCACGGCCATGCTGCCATAGTTATGAGTCGACTAGCCATTTCTATTCAAACCCTTGTTTTGGACACTTTTTTTTTTATTACTTTTGATCCGTGAATGGGATCTGACTTAAATTTGGTTGTTTTTGAGAGCCAGTTTACTGAAAAAACTTTTTCAAAGTTCCTGCGCCTCTAGATCTAGTCTCAGAAAGGGACCTTTTTACTTTCCAAGTTATAAAACTTCCCCATTTTTAGAGGGATTGTGACCAACAAAAAGGGGGTTCTATGCACCCTCAGAGTTTAGGCACATGTTATGGATCCATCTTTGTTGTGGCTGTTATTTCCAATGCGCTGAAGCCATGGCGGCCATATTAGTTGGGGCAAGTTTTCCAATATGGCGACCCCATAGATCTGCATTTTCAACCGCTTTATTATTTGAGAAACACTTCCAATGTTCTTAGTACATTGTTTTTTGTAATGAATAAATAAGTATGCGTTAAGTGCCAATTTGTCTTCCATTTGTGCAGACGTCACAAAGCACATGCTCATATACTGTATTTCTATGCAAACAATTGTTAATATGACGACAGAAATGTTTCTGAAGAAAAGGCGCGCGTTAAGTTGATTATCAGACCAGGAAGTTGTATCCTGAAGCTCCAGTTAAAGCACACACCCTTGTTTAGACATTTTATGCAAAGTTACTTATTTACTTTGCCAGTTCTCTGAATATTTGCCGTACAAATGTACATTATTGTTAACCCATCATTTTGCCGTTCACATAACTGAGCTTGCACCAAGTAAATGGTCTAATATTGGTCTCGTTCGTATTGATTTTGTTCCCTATGTAAACACGTGAAAACAGACTACTAGAACTTCAAAGCTGCAACACAAAAATAAAGCACAAACCCGAAACACCAAGTGATAATTAATAGACAATGTACATTTATATCACCACTGGGGAGATGCAGCTGGTATGAGGCTGTTTCTCAACACCCTTTGATATAGGCAACAAGAACAATCCAAAGCGCAAAAAACTCCCTCAGGCGTGTAAAATAAAAAGCAAAAACAACATAGTGCAAATGTGTGATAAACAATTTAAATGAGCAGCACACGGATGAAATGCCCACTCGCGTGGTTGAAGTTTTTTATCAGACGTTTCCAGATTTCTGATCTAGAGCAGTTTTTAGGCAGGAACTCTCCCGAAGCATATAAAAGAGAAAAGGGTAGAATATAGTGCAGCACAGTTTAATTTAAAAAAAAAAACACATATACGAGCAAGGAGCTCATTACACTCGCATGCTCCCACAAGAACACGGGCAGTTTGACCACTCTGGGTCCAGTAGAAGTCCCGATCAAGCCTCGGGTTGTCCGACCAATGATATTGTGCACCCCTGATGAAGATCGGAGTACCGATTGAAACGCGTAGGGTGCTCCCTTTATTGTGTTAGAGCACCGTGCTGCCCGTTTTGCCCCTCGCTTGCTGATGCAGCCGAAAGCCGAAGCAATTGCAGGCGGATGATATCATTGGTCGGACGGAATCCGTGACGTCATTCGCTGCGCGATCCGGAGAAGAAGAAACAGAGTATCTGCCAAGATTCGGCTACCAGCACTGCAGCGAGGCTTGATCGGGACTTCTACTGGACCCAGAGTGCTCCGGGAGCGTTCCTGCCTAAAAACTGCTCCAGATCAGAAATCTGGAAACGTCTGATAAAAACTTCAACCACGGGAGTGGGCATTTCATCCGTGTGCTGCTCATTTAAATTGTTTATCACACATTTGCACTATGTTGTTTTTTCTTTTTATTGTACACGCCTGAGGGAGTTTTTGCGCTTTGGATTGTTCTTGTTGCTTAAAACTTCAATGGCACAGAATTCTAAGTGCCCTTTACTATACATACTGCATAGGGATTCATGATATGCGTTGTGTATATACCGGCACATACTGCATAAGGATTCATATTATGCGTTGTGTATATACCGGTACATACTGCATAGTGATTCATGTTATGCGTTGTGTATATACTGGTACATACTGCATAGGGATTCATGTTATGCGTTGTGTATATACCGGTACATACTGCATAGGGATTCATATTATGCGTTGTGTATATACCGGTACATACTGCATAGTGATTCATGTTATGCGTTGTGTATATACCGGTACATACTGTATAGGGTTAGGGTTATGCGTTGTGTATATACCGGCACATACTGTATAGGGTTAGGGTTATGCATTGTGTATATACCGGCACATACTGTATAGGGTTAGGGTTATGCATTGTGTATATACCGGTACATACTGTATAGGGTTAGGGTTATGCGTTGTGTATATACCGGCACATACTGTATAGGGTTAGGGTTATGCGTTGTGTATATACCGGCACATACTGTATAGGGTTAGGGTTATGCGTTGTGTATATACCGACACATACTGTATAGAGTTAGGGTTATGCGTTGTGTATATACCGGCACATACTGTATAGGGTTAGGGATATGCGTTGTGTATATACCGGCACATACTGCATAGGGTTAGGGTTATGCGTTGTGTATATACCGGCACATACTGTATAGGGTTAGGGTTATGCGTTGTGTATATACCGGTACATACTGTATAGGGTTAGGGTTATGCGTTGTGTATATACCGGTACATACTGTATAGGGTTAGGGTTATGCGTTGTGTATATACCGGCACATACTGTATAGGGTTAGGGTTATGCGTTGTGTATATACCGGTACATACTGTATAGGGTTAGGGTTATGTATATACCGGTACATACTGTATAGGGTTAGGGTTATGCGTTGTGTATATACCGGCACATACTGTATAGGGATTCATGTTATGCGTTGTGTATATACCGGTACATACTGTATAGGGTTAGGGTTATGTGTTGTGTATATACCGGCACATACTGCATAGGGATTCATGTTATGCGTTGTGTATATACCGGTACATACTGTATAGGGTTAGGGTTATGCGTTGTGTATATACCGGCACATACTGTATAGGGATTCATGATATGCGTTGTGTATATACCAGCGGTACATACTGTATAGGGTTAGGGTTATGCGTTGTGTATATACCGGCACATACTGTATAGGGTTAGGGTTATGCGTTGTGTATATACCGGCACATACTGTATAGGGATTCATGTTATGCGTTGTGTATATACCGGTACATACTGTATAGGGTTAGGGTTATGCGTTGTGTATATACCGGTACATACTGTATAGGGATTCATGTTATGCGTTGTGTATATACCGGTACATACTGTATAGGGTTAGGGTTATGCGTTGTGTATATACCGGCACATACTGTATAGGGTTAGGGTTATGCGTTGTGTATATACCGGCACATACTGTATAGGGTTAGGGTTATGCGTTGTGTATATACCGGTACATACTGTATAGGGTTAGGGTTATGCGTTGTGTATATACCGGTACATACTGTATAGGGTTATGCGTTGTGTATATACCGGTACATACTGTATAGGGTTATGCGTTGTGTATATACCGGTACATACTGTATAGGTTATGCGTTGTGTATATACCGGTACATACTGTATAGGGTTATGCGTTGTGTATATACCGGTACATACTGTATAGGGTTAGGGTTATGCATTGTGTATATACCGGCACATACTGCATAGGGATTCATGTTATGCGTTGTGTATATACCGGCACATACTGTATAGGGTTATGCGTTGTGTATATACCGGCACATACTGTATAGGGTTATGCGTTGTGTATATACCGGTACATACTGTACTAAGATCTTTTAAAGTAAATGTTTTTGGGGGTTATTCTAGTTCAGGGGCGGCCAACTCCAGTCCTCAAGGGCCAGCAGAAGGTCGGGTTTTACCGATATCCCTGCTTCAGCACAGATGGCTCAATCAGTGGATTAGTCATAATGACCTGTGCTGAAGCAGAGAATTCCTTAAAACCTGACCTGTTGGTGGCCCTGGAGGACTGGAGTTGGCCACTCCTGTTCTCGTTGGGTTTTTCAGTGGGCGGGAGACCAGCAGCGTTCTTTACCATGTTACAGACAGCAGTGATGCTGAAGGAAGTACCCGCCTAATGTAGGGCTTATAATGAGTTGCAGGGCCCTATTGCTCTGAGAATGCTGAAACCATTTCCAGTACCTTATTAAAAAAACAAAATGATCCCATAGTTTATCCTGTGGATAAAGAAGTTGAGGTAGGGTGAGGTTTGCATAGGTCATTTATCTGGTATCAGTACGTCTGATCGCTAGGGCTGCCAGGCGGCGTCTCTAAAATACTGGACACAATAGTGAAAGGTGCGACACGCCCAATACACACACACACACACACACACACCTTCTCACCGCTCCATGCTAGATGATTTAAAATAAATATATATACAGATTTGTGCTGAATATATGTAATTGGCCATTCCTTCCTGTGGTCATTTTCACGGGGATCACACCGCGATTGCAACTCCTTGCCAAATGGGGCCTTGGTTTCATCACAATATGCAGTGCAGCCATTTCTCCCACATTGGGGAAGATTTCAGTCCCAGCCATTGGAAGAGATGAACTCTTTGCTGGCACAGGAAAGCCAACTCGACAGCATGCTGAATAGGGGCCTATTATTGTCGTTTTAATTGTAAAGCGCCAACATATTCCATAGCACGGTACAATGGGGGTGCAGAGAAGCGTGTGACACAATTGTGTTTTTTTTATAAAGATCTAACTGATATCCTATTGTTCACAGGTCAGCCTGAAACAGCGATTACCAACTGAAGTCATGAGCTCCAACAAACAGTGGGATATCAGTAAGGCCCTGGCCGTCGCCAGCCTCTTCAATTTTTTCCACAACGTTGGAAAGTTCTGCGTGCTGCCGTTCTTAACCATCTACTTCCGACAGCTGGGACTGACCGCCCCCCTGGTGGGGATCGTAATGGGGGTTAAACATTTAATCTATGTCTTTTGGGCTCCCCTGTGCTCTTACTGCGCCAGAAGCAACGGCTTGAGAAGAATCCTCGTCACTGGGTCTCTGCTGTCGTCAGTGGGAGCGGTGTTACTGCTCACGCTTATCCCACCGCTGAACAAGGACATTCTCGCCGTGTACTGTAATGCCAGCCTTCCTTGGAGTCACAGGTTAACCACACCAGGAACTATGGGGCTGAGCCTGTTGGGTCACGGGGATAACAACATAAGCTTTGTAATGATTGAAGGACCCCGAGCCACTCCAGGGATGTCCACCATCTTTGTGAATTCTAGCAACAAGTCGCTGATCAGCAGCCCGGCCCTAGAAATCACTACAGCTCTAGTGAAAGCCTTAGAGGAAGCAGAGCCCACTTTTGACCTTTCCCGTGTACCCCCCACTTTGGAAACATCCACTAGAAGCCTTACATCTCCCTCTGGGAAAGAAAGGATGTCAGAACAGCCAAGCGGGATACCCAGCAGTACGTCACCCACACTCATGGATACAAACCACAACTCTGCAGACGGAGCGTTCAGCGGCGACGGGAGTGATCTCTCCCTGCTTCCAACGGCTACTCGTCCTTCTACACCTTCTCTTTACATCTCCAACAACAGGTCCGCCCATAAGAAAAAAGCCAGGAACGTCAACGTTGATATTTCCGACCAGAGTTATTTCTTTGATGCTGAACACAAAACCTTCCTGATGGTGCTGGGAGCGGTGATACTTTGGGAAGTCTTAGCTGCTCCCTTGGAGTGGACAGCTGATGACAGCCTTTACGAGTACCTTGATTTTGTGGATGCCACGGACAGGCACGGAAAACTTTGGATCTGGGGCTACCTGGGCGCCTGCCTGGGCGCCAGCTCCATTGCCTTGTTGGTAGACAATCTCAACTGTTTCCTCATCGCTGACATCCCCCGAGTTGCCGTCCATTTCTATGGCTACGTCCTATTCATCGTTATAACCCTACTTCTGAGCGCCTTTTACCCCATTCACGTCTCCGAGAAAACAGAACACACCAACAAAACCGCGAAGGCCCTGGGCCTCATCGGAAACGACGGACGGATCATACTGCTTGCAGTCACTGTCTTTCTGACTGGAGCCGTGGGGTCCACAGCCAACAATTTCCTTTTCTGGCAGATGCAAGACGTAGGCAGCAGCGAGCTATACATGGGCGCCTCCATAGCGGTCAGCCTCCTCTCTGAAATCTTGCTGTACATCTTCAGAACCAACCTGCTTAAGGCCGTTCGGTTCCGCTGGACCGTAGTCCTTGGTTTAAGTTGCCTGGCAGTGCAGCTCTTGTACTATTCCTTCTTGTGGACTCCATGGGCCGTGTTGCCCATCCAACTTCTGAGCGCCTTCAGCAACGGAGCCTTGTGGTGGGCAGTACATACCCAAGCAGATGATGTCGCCACACCTGGGACGGAGAGGTCTTTGCAACTGGTGCTCCACAGCCTATCCTACGGTTTCGGCGCCAGCATCGGGAGCTTTGCCAGCGGCTTCATCATCGCCAGTTTTAGCCTTGCCATACTCTACCAAGCGTGCTGCGTGGCATTGGTGCTTTGGATCATTATGTTCTTGCTGGTCCACCCCAGGTTGCCCCACCAGAAGAAAATCAACTACTCCCGGCTTCTCGCCGCCGACACCAGCGACATGAGCGACTCGGAAGAGGAGCACGACCGGGACTGGCTGGTGAAAGCCATGGAAGACGAAAACTTCAACAAGAAGTGGTAGCAACAGGCTCCCACATAAAGTACTGCCAGGGGCCGCAGCTCGCGGACATAAAGAGACGGCGAATTCCTTCATTCCAGAGATTTGGAAGGCGCCCTACTGTGTATATTATGTCACTATAAGCCAAGGGATAAAATCATATTTTATTACTGATTTCATTTCCTATTATTTAACGGGTTTAGACCTTTTTTTTGAGATCTCTCTTAATTAAACGTGGTTACTCCTTTTACTCTGCAACATGTAACGGCGCCTCCGGTGACTGAGAGATTACTATGGACAATTCTCCAATTGGCACCCAGATCACCGAATATTCCCCGTTGAAGCTGATGGTTAATTTATTAAGCGAAACGTTTGAAAGTCCGCATAGTTGTGTCACCCTGATAGCCACATGTGTGCTGTACACGGTTTGTAGAAGATGCAGGGTTGTAATCGGAGGTTGTGTGTCACATATAACACTATTGTGCAATATGATCTAATCACCAGAATACTGCTAAATATTTGGGACACTTGTCCCTCGGTTGGGCTGACTTGCTGTGGGTTAAGGCAGGGGGCTCCCAACTCCAGTCCCCAAGGTCCCCCCCAACAGGTCAGGTTTGCAGGGTATTCCTGCTTCAGCACACGTGGTGACTGACACTGAGCCACCTGTGCTGAAGCAGGGATTGTTTGAGCTACCTGTGCTGAAGCAGGGATATCCTAAAAAAAACCTGACCTGTTGGTCAGGGTCTTGAAGGCTTGAGTTGAGAACCTCTGGGTTAAGGGCTGTTTTTTAACCAGGCTTGAGTGTCCCCTACCGACATGAAGGGTTAAAAATGCAATAAACTGTCCGACGTGGAACCGTTGTGACGTGGTTTTGTAAAATCTTTCGTCAACAATAGTGTATATATGTATATTCTTTCTATTTGTGAGCACTGCCAGTATGATAACCGTATCACTTTGCAAGTTACCGGAAGTGCGCTAAAGCTGCCTTAATAAAGCAGCACGGGAGGTGTTTTGTAGACGGAATGGAACATTTTGGTCGCGACCAAGTCTCCGCCAGCGTTGGGCCGCTGACGGACCCTCCGCCACTGGACATCCATCCGCTGGCCGCTTCCACGATAAGGTACACTGTAGTGGTTACGGTAGGGGGTTAACTTAAAGGGTTTTAGTGGTTGGGGTACGGGGTTAACTTAAGGGATTTTGGTGGTTAGGGTACGGGGTAAACATAAGGGGTTTTGGTGGTTAGGGTACGGGGTAACCATAAGGGGTTTTGGTGGTTAGGGTACGGGGTAAACAAGGGGTTTTGGTGGTTAGGGTACGGGGTAAACATAAGGGGTTTTTGTGGTTGGGGTACGAGGTTAACGTAAGGGGTTTCGATAGTTAGGGTAGTTGCTTGAGGTAACAGGTTTTAGGGTAACGGGTTAAGGTTTTTGGGTGGGGGGTAGCATTAGCATTAGGGACTAAGAGTAAGGGATTTTTAGGGTTACGGTTAGTGATTTACCGTGGCCGGCGGCGAGGTGACTTGCGCCGGCGTTCATTCGGTCGCGACCAAATGTCCTACACCTTCCTACAAGAAATGTGTTGGCAGTGAAGGTGTTAACGCCGTGGTTTTTACCAGTAACCCTCATTTGGGCCAGATCTCTGGCTGGAAGAATGTCCGGAACCCCCGGAGGATTTGCCGTGTATAATTAGCGGCCTGGGGTAAGATAATGGCAGCTTCTTACAGCGCCTCCGAATCAGGATTACAATTCCTGGCAGCAGGAATTTGCAGAGCAGCTGCTGCCGCCTGCGTGACGCGGTGCCTGGTTAATCGTCCTTATTAGCTGTAATTGCTTCTAGCGGATTGAGTTTTCCGCCTAGCTGCACGCAGCAGTCTGAGTGTGGCTGGGAGGGAGTCTGAGTGTGGCTGGGAGGGAGTCTGAGTGTGGCTGGGAGGGAGTCTGAGTGTGGCTGGGAGGGAGTCTGAGTGTGGCTGGGAGGGAGTCTGAGTGTGGCTGGGAGGGTTAACGGGACACGAGGCTAGTGAGGGATTTCAAATGCAGTATGTATATCTTTTATATAGCGCCGACAGTGTACTCGGCGCTTTACCAAGGCCACACAGTACAGGGAATTATAATACAATAAGCACAAAATCAGACAATAGCAAAGGAAATCCCTGCCCCGGAGAGCTTACACTCTAAGCGGTATGTTGGGAGACTTACAGAGACAGCAGGTGAGGGAATAAGTGCAGTAGATGACAATGCCTGGCCTTGATTGTATTGTATTGTATGTCTTTATTTATATAGCGCCATTAATGTACATAGCGCTTCACAGTAGTAATACACGTGGTAATCCAATAAATAACAGATAATATAAATAACAGATCATGGGAATAAGTGCTTTAGACAAACATAACATTAAGGAAGAGGAGTCCCTGCCCCGAGGAGCTTACAATCTAATTGGTAGGTAGGGAGAACGTATAGAGACAGTAGGAGGGAGTTCTGGTAAGTGAGTCTGCAGGGGGCCAAGCTTTATGTATCATGTGTTCAGAATATTCACAGTGCTATTCATATGCTTCTTTAAGCAAGTGTGTCTTAAGGTGGGTCTTAAAGGTGGATAGAGAGGGTGCTAGTCGGGTGCTGAGGGGAAGGGCATTCCAGAGGTGCGGGGCAGTCAGTGAAAAAGGTTTAAGGCGGGAGAGAGCTTTAGATACAAAGGGGGTAGAAAGAAGACATCCTTGAGAAGAACGCAAGAGTCGGGATGGTGCATAATGAGAAATTAGGGCTGAGATGTAAGGAGGGGCAGAAGAGTGTAAAGCTTTAAAAGTGAGGAGAAGAATGGAGTGTGAGATGCGGGATTTGATCGGAAGCCAGGAGAGGGATTTCAGGAGGGGAGATGCTGAGACGGATCTAGGAAAGAGTAGAGTGATTCTGCAGCAGAATTTAGGATAGATTGTTGGGGACATCCAGTAGAAAAAAACGAATGGCGCATTGCCAGGGAGCCAGGTGTGGAATAAAAAGCTTTTCTTTATTGCAGCATGGTGAGAGACAAATTCACCCCCTTGGGGGACACAGACAGGGACCTCCTACGCGTTTCGGACCCGTCAAGGACCCGTGGGTCCGAAACGCGTAGGAGGTCCCTGTGTGTGTCCCCCAAGGGGGTGAATTTGTCTCTCACCATGCTGCAATAAAGAAAAGCTTTTTATTCCACACCTGGCTCCCTGGCTGTGCGCCATTCGTTTTTTTCTACTGGATGTCCCTGGATTCTGGATCCTTCTTGGCTTGCACGCCGGCAGAGAAACCCTGGAGATGACGTGAGTGGGGCTTATTGGCTTAGACTGTTATAGTTGGGTTTGACTGTGGTCAATATAATACCTACAAGTCCTTATTCTGCCTACCCACTCCCACTGGTATCTCCATGGGTCATTAATACTTATGTTATTGGATGGAGTTGCTGCGGGTTTGAGCACCCCAACTCCTTCACCTATCTAGATTGTAGGGGAGACAGGTGAGAGGCAGGAAGGCCGGACAGCAGGAGGTTACAGTAATCAAGACGGGAGAGAATGAGGGCCTGAGTCAGAGTTTTAGCAGTCGAGCAACAGAGGAAAGGGCGTATCTTAGTTATATTGCGGAGGAAAAAGCGACAGGTTTTAGAAATGTTTTGAATGTGAGGGGCGTATGTGAGAGAGGAGTAGAGTGTGACCCCATGGCAGCGTGCTTGGGCTACCGGGTGAATGATCGTAGTTCCAACAGTAATGTGGAAGGAGGTAGTAGGGCCAGGTTTGGGAGGAAGTATGAGGAGCTCTGTTTTGGTTGCAATGTGCAGTATCTAGCAGTGCCTGGCCTTGATGGTGGGTAAGTGCGGTAGATGGCAGGACCTGGCCTTGATAGTGGGTAAGTGCAGAAGATGACGGTGCATGGCCTTGATGGTGGGTAAGTGCAGAAGATGACGGTGCATGGCCTTGATGGTGGGTAGGTGCAGGAGATGGCAGTGCTTGACCACAATGGTTGGTAGGAGTGACTGTGGGTGTGGGACAGTAGCCAGGAGTCCAGGCTGTTAAAACGCTTCATTTAAGAGGTGAGTTTTAAGGTGGGGAGAGAAGGTGCTTGGTATATAATAAAAATAATAGTAACTTTATTTCATATAGCGCCTTTCTCCCAATGGGATTCAAAGCGCGTCACAATTACAGTATAGCGCGGTACACCGACAGTCGCTGCCCAGGTGAGCTTACACTCTATGATTTTGGTGCCTGAGGCACAGGGAGATAAAGGGACTTGCCTAAGGTCACAAGGAGCCGACACCGGCGATTGAACCAGGTTCCCCTGCTTCACACTCGGTGTCATTGTTTGCAGACTCAGTGTCTTTACTCACTGAGGGAAAGGGTTTAAGGCGAGAGAGAGCAGTAGAGGTGAAAGGGATGGAGAGGAGACAGTGCTGGGCAGAGCGCAGGAGAGATCAGAGCGGATCTGTAGGGAGGAGCAGATGAGGAGAGAGCCTTGAGGGTAAGGCGTAATATCCTGCAAGGTACATACCCAGCCGGTAATATACCTGTATCTTGTCATCAGCACAACCACTGTTGCCTTAACCCATGGGTGCGCAAACTGGGGGGTGCGAGATTTTTCTGGGGGGGGGGGGGGCGCGGGCGGTTGCAGAGGTCCCGCGCTCTTCCCCAAGGCATTAAAATTAAATGCCGGGGGATTGCGTGAGGCCTCTGGAACCTCAACTTACCGTGATTCAGCCGGCGTCTGGAAGCATCCAGCATGATGTCACATGACGTCGTACTGAGCGAGGGGGGGGGCCCAAGGGTGGCTAACTCCAGTCCGAGGGCCCCCAACAGGTAAGGCTCAATTAGTGGCTCAGTCATAATGACTGCACCACCTGTGCTGAAGCAGGGATATCCTGAAAACCTGACCCGTTGGTGGCCCTTGAGAGCTGGAGTTGGACACCCTTGCCTTAACTAACCCCTTGTAGAGCAATGTGTTGCTGACCCCTCTGGCACTCAAAGGTTAAAAGGACACGTTTGCCACTGCCCTCCCGGTAGTAACGTGGCTAAGGCAGGAGTTTCCAAATGGTGCTCCCACTTTGAAACGGTATTTCATAGTAACGAGCACCGTGTCTGCTCTGCCGGCCATCTCTGGCACCGGCGAGGGGAGCGCGGATCTGCCGGCCATCTCTGGCACCGGCGAGGGGAGCGCGGATCTGCCGGCCATCTCTGGCACCGGCGAGGGGAGCGCTGATCTGCAGGCCATCTCTGGCACCGGCGAGGGAAGCGCTGATCTGCCGGCCATCTCTGGCACCGGCGAGGGGAGCGCTGATCTGCCGGCCATCTCTGGCACCGGCGAGGGGAGCGCTGATCTGCAGGCCATCTCTGGCACCGGCGAGGGGAGCGCTGATCTGCCGGCCATCTCTGGCACCGGCGAGGGGAGCGCTGATCTGCAGGCCATCTCTGGCACCGGCGAGGGGAGCGCTGATCTGCCGGCCATCTCTGGCACCGGCGAGGGGAGCGCTGATCTGCAGGCCATCTCTGGCACCGGCGAGGGGAGCGCTGATCTGCAGGCCATCTCTGGCACCGGCGAGGGGAGCTCGGATAAATAAAGCTCAAATAACCTTAGAGATTCAAGGTGGGCTGGTTAATAGCGCAGCCAGACTGACATAGCATCCCCCCAGGGCACAAGGGTTCCGTCCGAACCACACTCCATACACTATGGAGAAACTTAGCAAGGGATGGGTTAACCAATAGTAATCAAAAGTATTTTCTATACTCACACGGGCCCGTGTGAGTGAGTGTACAAGTGTACGGGCCCGTGTGAGTGCGTGTACAGGTGTACGGGCCCGTGTGAGTGCGTGTACAAGTGTACGGGCCGGTGTGAGTGCGTGTACAAGTGTACGGGCCGGTGTGAGTAAGTGTACGGGCCGGTGTGAGTGAGTGTACAAGTGTACGGGCCGGTGTGAGTGCGTGTACAGGTGTACGGGCCGGTGTGAGTGCGTGTACAGGTGTACGGGCCCGTGTGAGTGCGTGTACAAGTGTACGGGCCCGTGTGAGTGCGTGTACAGGTGTACGGGCCGGTGTGAGTGCGTGTACAAGTGTATGGGCCGGTGTGAGTGCGTGTACAAGTGTACGGGCCGGTGTGAGTGCGTGTACAAGTGTTCGGGCCGGTGTGAGTGCGTGTACAAGTGTACGGGCTGGTGTGAATGCGTGTACAAGTGTACGGGCTCGTGTGAGTGCGTGTACAAGTGTACGGGCCGGTGTGAGTGCGTGTACAAGTGTACGGGCCGGTGTGAGTGCGTGTACAAGTGTACGGGCCGGTGTGAGTGCGTGTACAAGTGTACGGGCCGGTGTGAGTGCGTGTACAAGTGTACGGGCCGGTGTGAGTGCGTGTACAGGTGTACGGGCCGGTGTGAGTGCGTGTACAAGTGTACGGGCCGGTGTGAGTGAGTGTACAAGTGTACGGGCCGGTGTGAGTGAGTGTACAAGTGTACGGGCCGGTGTGAGTAAGTGTACGGGCCGGTGTGAGTGCGTGTACAAGTGTACGGGCCGGTGTGAGTGCGTGTACAAGTGTACGGGCCGGTGTGAGTGCGTGTACAAGTGTACGGGCCGGTGTGAGTGAGTGTACAAGTGTACGGGCCGGTGTGAGTGAGTGTCAAGTGTACGGGCCGGTGTGAGTAAGTGTACGGGCCGGTGTGAGTGCGTGTACAAGTGTACGGGCCGGTGTGAGTGCGTGTACAAGTGTACGGGCCGGTGTGAGTGAGTGTACAAGTGTACGGGCCGGTGTGAGTGAGTGTACAAGTGTACGGGCCGGTGTGAGTGAGTGTACAAGTGTACGGGCCGGTGTGAGTAAGTGTACGGGCCGGTGTGAGTGCGTGTATAAGTGTACGGGCCGGTGTGAGTGAGTGTACAAGTGTACGGGCCGGTGTGAGTAAGTGTACGGGCCGGTGTGAGTGCGTGTACAAGTGTACGGGCCGGTGTGAGTGAGTGTACAAGTGTACGGGCCGGTGTGAGTAAGTGTACGGGCCGGTGTGAGTGCGTGTACAAGTGTACGGGCCAGTGTGAGTGCGTGTACAAGTGTACGGGCCAGTGTGAGTGCGTGTACAAGTGTACGGGCCGGTGTGAGTGAGTGTACAAGTGTACGGGCCGGTGTGAGTGAGTGTACAAGTGTACGGGCCGGTGTGAGTGCGTGTACAAGTGTACGGGCCGGTGTGAGTGCGTGTACAAGTGTACGGGCCGGTGTGAGTGCGTGTACAAGTGTACGGGCCGGTGTGAGTGCGTGTACAAGTGTACGGGCCGGTGTGAGTGCGTGTACAAGTGTACGGGCCGGTGTGAGTGAGTGTACAAGTGTACGGGCCGGTGTGAGTGAGTGTACAAGTGTACGGGCCGGTGTGAGTGAGTGTACAAGTGTACGGGCCGGTGTGAGTAAGTGTACGGGCCGGTGTGAGTGCGTGTACAAGTGTACGGGCCGGTGTGAGTGCGTGTACAAGTGTACGGGCCGGTGTGAGTGAGTGTACAAGTGTACGGGCCGGTGTGAGTGAGTGTACAAGTGTACGGGCCCGTGTGAGTGCGTGTACAAGTGTACGGGCCCGTGTGAGTGAGTGTACAAGTGTACGGGCCGGTGTGAGTGCGTGTACAAGTGTACGGGCCGGTGTGAGTGCGTGTACAGGTGTACGGGCCCGTGTGAGTGCGTGTACAAGTGTACGGGCCGGTGTGAGTGCGTGTACAAGAGTACGGGCCCGTGTGAGTGAGTGTACAAGTGTACGGGCCCGTGTGAGTGCGTGTACAGGTGTACGGGCCCGTGTGAGTGCGTGTACAAGTGTACGGGCCGGTGTGAGTGCGTGTACAAGAGTACGGGCCCGTGTGAGTGAGTGTACAAGTGTACGGGCCCGTGTGAGTGCGTGTACAGGTGTACGGGCCCGTGTGAGTGCGTGTACAAGTGTACGGGCCCGTGTGAGTGCGTGTACAGGTGTACGGGCCGGTGTGAGTGCGTGTACAAGTGTATGGGCCGGTGTGAGTGCGTGTACAAGTGTACGGGCCGGTGTGAGTGCGTGTACAAGTGTTCGGGCCGGTGTGAGTGCGTGTACAAGTGTACGGGCTGGTGTGAATGCGTGTACAAGTGTACGGGCTCGTGTGAGTGCGTGTACAAGTGTACGGGCCGGTGTGAGTGCGTGTACAAGTGTACGGGCCGGTGTGAGTGCGTGTACAAGTGTACGGGCCGGTGTGAGTGCGTGTACAAGTGTACGGGCCGGTGTGAGTGCGTGTACAAGTGTACGGGCCGGTGTGAGTGAGTGTACAAGTGTACGGGCCGGTGTGAGTGCGTGTACAAGTGTACGGGCCGGTGTGAGTGCGTGTACAGGTGTACGGGCCGGTGTGAGTGCGTGTACAAGTGTACGGGCCGGTGTGAGTGAGTGTACAAGTGTACGGGCCGGTGTGAGTGAGTGTACAAGTGTACGGGCCGGTGTGAGTAAGTGTACGGGCCGGTGTGAGTGCGTGTACAAGTGTACGGGCCGGTGTGAGTGCGTGTACAAGTGTACGGGCCGGTGTGAGTGCGTGTACAAGTGTACGGGCCGGTGTGAGTGAGTGTACAAGTGTACGGGCCGGTGTGAGTGAGTGTCAAGTGTACGGGCCGGTGTGAGTGCGTGTACAAGTGTACGGGCCGGTGTGAGTGCGTGTACAAGTGTACGGGCCGGTGTGAGTGAGTGTACAAGTGTACGGGCCGGTGTGAGTGAGTGTACAAGTGTACGGGCCGGTGTGAGTAAGTGTACGGGCCGGTGTGAGTGCGTGTACAAGTGTACGGGCCAGTGTGAGTGCGTGTACAAGTGTACGGGCCAGTGTGAGTGCGTGTACAAGTGTACGGGCCGGTGTGAGTGAGTGTACAAGTGTACGGGCCGGTGTGAGTACGTGTACAAGTGTACGGGCCGGTGTGAGTGCGTGTACAAGTGTACGGGCCGGTGTGAGTGCGTGTACAAGTGTACGGGCCGGTGTGAGTGAGTGTACAAGTGTACGGGCCGGTGTGAGTGAGTGTACAAGTGTACGGGCCGGTGTGAGTGAGTGTACAAGTGTACGGGCCGGTGTGAGTAAGTGTACGGGCCGGTGTGAGTGCGTGTACAAGTGTACGGGCCGGTGTGAGTGCGTGTACAAGTGTACGGGCCGGTGTGAGTGAGTGTACAAGTGTACGGGCCGGTGTGAGTGCGTGTACAAGTGTACGGGCCGGTGTGAGTGCGTGTACAAGTGTACGGGCCGGTGTGAGTGCGTGTACAAGTGTACGGGCCGGTGTGAGTGAGTGTACAAGTCGGTGTGAGTGAGTGTACAAGTGTACGGGCCGGTGTGAGTGAGTGTACAGGTGTACGGGCCGGTGTGAGTAAGTGTACGGGCCGGTGTGAGTGCGTGTACAAGTGTACGGGCCGGTGTGAGTGCGTGTACAGGTGTACGGGCCGGTGTGAGTGCGTGTACAAGTGTACGGGCCGGTGTGAGTGAGTGTACAAGTGTACGGGCCGGTGTGAGTGAGTGTACAAGTGTACGGGCCGGTGTGAGTAAGTGTACGGGCCGGTGTGAGTGCGTGTACAAGTGTACGGGCCGGTGTGAGTGCGTGTACAAGTGTACGGGCCGGTGTGAGTGCGTGTACAAGTGTACGGGCCGGTGTGAGTGAGTGTACAAGTGTACGGGCCGGTGTGAGTGAGTGTCAAGTGTACGGGCCGGTGTGAGTAAGTGTACGGGCCGGTGTGAGTGCGTGTACAAGTGTACGGGCCGGTGTGAGTGCGTGTACAAGTGTACGGGCCGGTGTGAGTGAGTGTACAAGTGTACGGGCCGGTGTGAGTGAGTGTACAAGTGTACGGGCCGGTGTGAGTGAGTGTACAAGTGTACGGGCCGGTGTGAGTAAGTGTACGGGCCGGTGTGAGTGCGTGTATAAGTGTACGGGCCGGTGTGAGTGAGTGTACAAGTGTACGGGCCGGTGTGAGTAAGTGTACGGGCCGGTGTGAGTGCGTGTACAAGTGTACGGGCCGGTGTGAGTGAGTGTACAAGTGTACGGGCCGGTGTGAGTAAGTGTACGGGCCGGTGTGAGTGCGTGTACAAGTGTACGGGCCAGTGTGAGTGCGTGTACAAGTGTACGGGCCAGTGTGAGTGCGTGTACAAGTGTACGGGCCGGTGTGAGTGAGTGTACAAGTGTACGGGCCGGTGTGAGTGAGTGTACAAGTGTACGGGCCGGTGTGAGTGCGTGTACAAGTGTACGGGCCGGTGTGAGTGCGTGTACAAGTGTACGGGCCGGTGTGAGTGCGTGTACAAGTGTACGGGCCGGTGTGAGTGCGTGTACAAGTGTACGGGCCGGTGTGAGTGCGTGTACAAGTGTACGGGCCGGTGTGAGTGAGTGTACAAGTGTACGGGCCGGTGTGAGTGAGTGTACAAGTGTACGGGCCGGTGTGAGTGAGTGTACAAGTGTACGGGCCGGTGTGAGTAAGTGTACGGGCCGGTGTGAGTGCGTGTACAAGTGTACGGGCCGGTGTGAGTGCGTGTACAAGTGTACGGGCCGGTGTGAGTGAGTGTACAAGTGTACGGGCCGGTGTGAGTGAGTGTACAAGTGTACGGGCCCGTGTGAGTGCGTGTACAAGTGTACGGGCCCGTGTGAGTGAGTGTACAAGTGTACGGGCCGGTGTGAGTGCGTGTACAAGTGTACGGGCCGGTGTGAGTGCGTGTACAGGTGTACGGGCCCGTGTGAGTGCGTGTACAAGTGTACGGGCCGGTGTGAGTGCGTGTACAAGAGTACGGGCCCGTGTGAGTGAGTGTACAAGTGTACGGGCCCGTGTGAGTGCGTGTACAGGTGTACGGGCCCGTGTGAGTGCGTGTACAAGTGTACGGGCCGGTGTGAGTGCGTGTACAAGAGTACGGGCCCGTGTGAGTGAGTGTACAAGTGTACGGGCCCGTGTGAGTGCGTGTACAGGTGTACGGGCCCGTGTGAGTGCGTGTACAAGTGTACGGGCCCGTGTGAGTGCGTGTACAGGTGTACGGGCCGGTGTGAGTGCGTGTACAAGTGTATGGGCCGGTGTGAGTGCGTGTACAAGTGTACGGGCCGGTGTGAGTGCGTGTACAAGTGTTCGGGCCGGTGTGAGTGCGTGTACAAGTGTACGGGCTGGTGTGAATGCGTGTACAAGTGTACGGGCTCGTGTGAGTGCGTGTACAAGTGTACGGGCCGGTGTGAGTGCGTGTACAAGTGTACGGGCCGGTGTGAGTGCGTGTACAAGTGTACGGGCCGGTGTGAGTGCGTGTACAAGTGTACGGGCCGGTGTGAGTGCGTGTACAAGTGTACGGGCCGGTGTGAGTGAGTGTACAAGTGTACGGGCCGGTGTGAGTGCGTGTACAAGTGTACGGGCCGGTGTGAGTGCGTGTACAGGTGTACGGGCCGGTGTGAGTGCGTGTACAAGTGTACGGGCCGGTGTGAGTGAGTGTACAAGTGTACGGGCCGGTGTGAGTGAGTGTACAAGTGTACGGGCCGGTGTGAGTAAGTGTACGGGCCGGTGTGAGTGCGTGTACAAGTGTACGGGCCGGTGTGAGTGCGTGTACAAGTGTACGGGCCGGTGTGAGTGCGTGTACAAGTGTACGGGCCGGTGTGAGTGAGTGTACAAGTGTACGGGCCGGTGTGAGTGAGTGTCAAGTGTACGGGCCGGTGTGAGTGCGTGTACAAGTGTACGGGCCGGTGTGAGTGCGTGTACAAGTGTACGGGCCGGTGTGAGTGAGTGTACAAGTGTACGGGCCGGTGTGAGTGAGTGTACAAGTGTACGGGCCGGTGTGAGTAAGTGTACGGGCCGGTGTGAGTGCGTGTACAAGTGTACGGGCCAGTGTGAGTGCGTGTACAAGTGTACGGGCCAGTGTGAGTGCGTGTACAAGTGTACGGGCCGGTGTGAGTGAGTGTACAAGTGTACGGGCCGGTGTGAGTACGTGTACAAGTGTACGGGCCGGTGTGAGTGCGTGTACAAGTGTACGGGCCGGTGTGAGTGCGTGTACAAGTGTACGGGCCGGTGTGAGTGAGTGTACAAGTGTACGGGCCGGTGTGAGTGAGTGTACAAGTGTACGGGCCGGTGTGAGTGAGTGTACAAGTGTACGGGCCGGTGTGAGTAAGTGTACGGGCCGGTGTGAGTGCGTGTACAAGTGTACGGGCCGGTGTGAGTGCGTGTACAAGTGTACGGGCCGGTGTGAGTGAGTGTACAAGTGTACGGGCCGGTGTGAGTGCGTGTACAAGTGTACGGGCCGGTGTGAGTGCGTGTACAAGTGTACGGGCCGGTGTGAGTGCGTGTACAAGTGTACGGGCCGGTGTGAGTGAGTGTACAAGTCGGTGTGAGTGAGTGTACAAGTGTACGGGCCGGTGTGAGTGAGTGTACAGGTGTACGGGCCGGTGTGAGTGCGTGTACAGGTGTACGGGCCGGTGTGAGTGCGTGTACAAGTGTACGGGCCGGTGTGAGTGCGTGTACAAGTGTACGGGCCGGTGTGAGTGCGTGTACAAGTGTACGGGCCGGTGTGAGTGCGTGTACAAGTGTACGGGCCGGTGTGAGTGCGTGTACAGGTGTACGGGCCAGTGTGAGTGCGTGTACAAGTGTACGGGCCGGTGTGAGTGCGTGTACAGGTGTACGGGCCGGTGTGAGTGCGTGTACAAGTGTACGGGCCGGTGTGAGTGCGTGTACAAGTGTACGGGCCGGTGTGAGTGCGTGTACAGGTGTACGGGCCGGTGTGAGTGCGTGTACAAGTGTACGGGCCGGTGTGAGTGCGTGTACAGGTGTACGGGCCGGTGTGAGTGCGTGTACAAGTGTACGGGCCGGTGTGAGTGCGTGTACAAGTGTACGGGCCGGTGTGAGTGCGTGTACAAGTGTACGGGCCGGTGTGAGTGAGTGTACAAGTGTACGGGCCGGTGTGAGTGCGTGTACAGGTGTACGGGCCGGTGTGAGTGCGTGTACAAGTGTACGGGCCGGTGTGAGTGCGTGTACAAGTGTACGGGCCGGTGTGAGTGCGTGTACAAGTGTACGGGCCGGTGTGAGTGCGTGTACAAGTGTACGGGCCGGTGTGAGTGCGTGTACAAGTGTACGGGCCGGTGTGAGTGCGTGTACAAGTGTACGGGCCGGTGTGAGTGCGTGTACAAGTGTACGGGCCGGTGTGAGTGCGTGTACAAGTGTACGGGCCGGTGTGAGTGCGTGTACAAGTGTACGGGCCGGTGTGAGTGCGTGTACAAGTGTACGGGCCGGTGTGAGTGCGTGTATAAGTGTACGGGCCGGTGTGAGTGTAGAGAATAAGAGCACTCCATAAATGATATTATTTCTATATATTCACACGTACATATCGCTGGCTCGCCGATCCTTCCTCTTTGTGCCTTGTTTCCTGCACCCACAGGTGTGAAACCTCGTCATTCTGATGCACACGGCACACCTGTGCCCGCCTCTCGCTCGTAGCTGTCCAGGCCGAGCTCATCTGCTGCCAATGTGTGCCTTTTTAACCCCTTCAGTAAGGGGGCTTACACCTCTCTGGATGACTGTCGGCTGCAGGTGTCAGACACGATCTCGGACATTTCGTGGAACATTAAGTAAAATCTTTATAAGATTTTTATGTTTATGATGTGTTTTGAAATGGTCAGCACTGGGGTCAATCATCTTACGCCTACAATTTGGTCGAAATGTTTCTAGCAAGCATTCCTCAATTCTGCGACTGTATTCAGGACATACTTGAAAACTAGAGGTACCTCTCAATGTATTACTTCCTGGTAAAATATTTTATAAATAAATAAATAAAATAATAATTTGACCCACGTCCTCTGCCTGAAGGCTGTTCTATATATCTACTACTCATTCAGTGGAAATGTAAACGGATAGAGCGTTGACACAGTTAAAATAATTACCAATATACTGTACCAATAACGCCTGTGAATAGATATCAAAGCTTAAGATCAGTACTATTATAACGGCAAATTGATATTAATCTAATCGGTGGTCTGACATCTGCAAACGGATAATGCTGCGGCTCAGACTCAATGGGGGTGTAGTTGGGAATTGAATACAGCGCAGAATAGGAAATAATGGTTATTAAAATCACTAGGCAAACTCCTGGTTATCGTCCCATGACGTGCTGCAGTTGGGTAGCAGAGTGTGCTTCCCGTTACAGCAGCTGATGGATAGAATTAGCATGATTATGGCTCCTCCATGGTAAGGACGGTGTGGACAGAAAAGCATGAAAGCGGTGTCGGACCTGCTTCCCGGGATATCATTTGGTGCAGGATCGACCAACACCAGTCATCAAGGGCCACCAAACGCTCAGGTTTTCAGGATATCCCTGCTTCAGCACAGGTGGCGCAATCAGTCCCAGCTTCAGCACAGGTCTACGACTGAGCCTCTGATTAATCCACCTGTGCTGAAGCTGTGACATCCTGAAAACCTGACCTGTTGGTGGGCCCTTGAGGACTGGAGTTGGCCGCCCCTGGCCTTCATTCTGTTTTCAGCGGAAAACCCCATTTGTGACGCCCCGCGCCCGTTGCATTATACCACCGATGTCTTGCGTCTGCAGCCACCAAGCCCCGGGCTGAGTGCGCGCCGGCCTTTAGATGCAGATTATCGCTCAGCGGAGTATACGGGAATCGGGACCTGCAGATTATCGCTCAGCGGAGTATACGGGAATCGGGAGCTGCAGATTATCGCTCAGCGGAGTATACGGGAATCGGGACCTGCAGATTATCGCTCAGCGGAGTATACGGGAATCGGGAGCTGCAGATTATCGCTCAGCGGAGTATACGGGAATCGGGAGCTGCAGATTATCGCTCAGCGGAGTATACGGGAATCGGGAGCTGCAGATTATCGCTCAGCGGAGTATACGGGAATCGGGACCTGCAGATTATCGCTCAGCGGAGTATACAGGAATCGGGACCTGCAGATTATCGCTCAGCGGAGTATACGGGAATCGGGACCTGCAGATTATCGCTCAGCGGAGTATACGGGAATCGGGACCTGCAGATTATCGCTCAGCGGTGTATACGGGAATCGGGAGCTGCAGATTATCGCTCAGCGGAGTATACGGGAATCGGGAGCTGCAGATTATCGCTCAGCGGAGTATACGGGAATCGGGAGCTGCAGATTATCGCTCAGCGGAGTATACGGGAATCGGGAGCTGCAGATTATCGCTCAGCGGAGTATACGGGAATCGGGAGCTGCAGATTATCGCTCAACGGAGTATACGGGAATCGGGAGCTGCAGATTATCGCTCAGCGGAGTATACGGGAATCGGGAGCTGCAGATTATCGCTCAGCGGAGTATACGGGAATCGGGAGCTGCAGATTATCGCTCAGCGGAGTATACGGGAATCGGGACCTGCAGATTATCGCTCAGCGGAGTATACGGGAATCGGGACCTGCAGATTATCGCTGAGCAGAGTATACGGGAATCGGGAGCTGCAGATTATCGCTCAGCGGAGTATACGGGAATCGGGACCTGCAGATTATCGCTCAGCGGAGTATACGGGAATCGGGAGCTGCAGATTATCGCTCAGCGGAGTATACGGGAATCGGGAGCTGCAGATTATCGCTCAGCGGAGTATACGGGAATCGGGAGCTGCAGATTATCGCTCAGCGGAGTATACGGGAATCGGGAGCTGCAGATTATCGCTCAGCAGAGTATACGGGAATCGGGAGCTGCAGATTATCGCTCAGCGGAGTATACGGGAATCGGGACCTGCAGATTATCGCTCAGCGGAGTATACGGAAATCGGGACCTGCAGATTATCGCTCAGCGGAGTATACAGGAATCGGGAGCTGCAGATTATCGCTCAGCGGAGTATACGGGAATCGGGACCTGCAGATTATCGCTCAGCGGAGTATACGGGAATCGGGACCTGCAGATTATCGCTCAGCGGAGTATACGGGAATCGGGACCTGCAGATTATCGCTCAGCGGAGTATACGGGAATCGGGAGCTGCAGATTATCGCTCAGCGGAGTATACGGGAATCGGGACCTGCAGATTATCGCTCAGCGGGGTATACGGGAATCGGGACCTGCAGATTATCGCTCAGCGGAGTATACGGGAATCGGGACCTGCCAGGGTTTCTTTTTACCCAAGAAAAGCGAGAAGCAAATAAGCAGAATTGAACACCTCCCACGGTAACATGCGTGTAAGGTACTCGGCACTGTACAGCCGAGACAATACAGTACAGGAATTATTATACAATAAGTGCAACAAGTAAAAGCGGACAATAGGCAGGAAACCCCTGCCCCGGAGAGCTTACAATCTAAGTGGATATGCTTAAAGAAACATGTTGAATCCAAAAGCCCCTATTTATTAGCCTGGTAATACACAGTTGGCAACGAATAAACCTCTGTTCCAGTGTATGGAAGACACTGCATTATTAACTGTGCGTTATCCAACGTCCTGCATATTGAATTAAAGTGGGGGCGGGGGGCAATTTGCCTACAACAATGGCATTTTGCACCCTTTGTGGTTATACCCGTGGGATTCCACCAGAGGGAGCCAAACACAGCCTTAAATAAGACACCAGTCTCTCAGCCTCTGGTCCATTCTCCATCCTCCTGTATCTCAGAGGCAGCTGCCAGGCGAGTGTTAGCGCCTCACACCGCTCCGTCCCCCCGTCCCCCCCCCCCCGCTCTCTTTGTTGCGCTTGAGAAGTGCTGCGGGTCCTGTGTTTGGTCACCTTTTCTTTCTTTCCTTCAGTGATGCTCATCCTAGGGCACCCACAGCGGGCATAAAATATATAACAGCCAGGCAGAGGGACCAGGGGCACCGTTCTTCCAGGATGGAGAAGCGCAAAGCGTCCAAGCAGTACGGGTCACTCAGCTCCACTGACCGGAACACTGGGGACCAGGCTTCAGGTAAGAGGTGCACGCCTTGTGTAAGGGGTATATAGGGGTATATACGTCACTGGGAAATACAGTGGCTTTTTCTATCACTTTGTAGCATATTCCATTTCGAAAAGCCCTGAACAAAAAAAGACTTTGAAGGCCTTTGTGCAGCCATCTCTGGGGTGGAACATCTCCAGCACTCCAAAGAGAAAAGGAGAAGTCTTCTGACCAATGTACATGGTTTGGGTAACTTGGCGTAGGGATTTGGGCCAGGTCAGAGTGCCCGTTTTTGATGGAAATGAACCACAATGTTGTGTATTCATATCCAATGCCTGAGGAACCCCCCCTCCTGCCCATGTGGGGTGCAGTTACTGGCTGCTTTCCCAGCAAATCTCCAACTTCTCCCTGGGCACATCACAAAGGTCATGGGCTTGTTGTATCTGCATTGCTGTATGCACAGAGGTGTCACCGCTGGCTTGCAAATAAGTTACACATTATTAGTATTCCTCCTTTTTTTTTGTACGTATAATAGGCAGTGCTTAAACTCCGTCCTTGAGGGGTACAGGCAGCCAGGTTTTGGGGATATCCCTGCTTCAGTCAAAATGAGCCATCTGTGCTGAAGCAGGGATATCCTTCATACCGGACCTGTTGACAGAGAGGAGGAGATGAGAAGGGGAGTGAGAGAGAGGGAGGAGAGGTGAATGGGGGAGAGAGGAGAGAAAGGGGAGAGTGAGAACAGAGAAGGGAGATAGGAGAGGGGAGAGAGAGAGAGGAGGTGAAGGGAGAAAGGAAAGGTGAGGAGGAGAGAGGAGAGGTGAGATAGGGAGAGAGTTTGAGCATGACTGATAAGTGACACTGAATGTTTAACTCCCAGCACAGTGCCCATGCCCGGCTGGTAACTCCCAGCACAGTGCCCATGCCCGGCTGGTAACTCCCAGCACAGTGCCCATGCCCGGCTGGTAACTCCCAGCACAGTGCCCATGCCCGGCTGGTAACTCCCAGCACAGTGCCCATGCCCGGCTGGTAACTCCCAGCACAGTGCCCGTGCCCGGCTGGTAACTCCCAGCACAGTGCCCGTGCCCGGCTGGTAACTCCCAGCACAGTGCCCATGCCCGGCTGGTAACTCCCAGCACAGTGCCCATGCCCGGCTGGTAACTTCCAGCACAGTGCCCATGCCCGGCTGGTAACTCCCAGCACAGTGCCCATGCCCGGCTGGTAACTCCCAGCACAGTGCCCATGCCCGGCTGGTAACTCTCAGCACAGTGCCCATGCCCGGCTGGTAACTCCCAGCACAGTGCCCATGCCCGGCTGGTAACTCTCAGCACAGTGCCCATGCCCGGCTGGTAACTCCCAGCACAGTGCCCATGCCCGGCTGGTAACTCCCAGCACAGTGCCCATGCCCGGCTGGTCTCTCCAGCACAGTGCCCATGCCCGGCTGGTAACTCCCAGCACAGTGCCCATGCCCGGCTGGTCTCTCCAGCACAGTGCCCATGCCCGGCTGGTAACTCCCAGCACAGTGCCCATGCCCGGCTGGTAACTCCCAGCACAGTGCCCATGCCCGGCTGGTAACTCTCAGCACAGTGCCCATGCCCGGCTGGTCTCTCCAGCAGTGCCCGCTGATCAGCGTAGCTCAGCGCCAGCTCGGGGCGGGCACAAGGGAACGGCATTCATTCATAGAAGCAGATTCTGCTCTCCGCAGCACTAAGCGCATGCTGGCGGCTGCCTGACATTCACATGAATGAGAGGAAGCAGCGGGGGATTAAAGTGTAATGCAGACCAGCGCAGGATGTTAACCCTGTAATACCTAGCAGCTTCCCCCCCCCTGTCCCTCCCCAAGGGTTGTAGAATTAACGCGGGGAGCACGAACTCGAGCCAAGGTTTCAGCAGGAACACCTAGAGGTGATCTCTACAGCACAAGGGGGTGACATGTAGGACTTCCAACCTTTGGCACCAGTGAGGGCGGATACAGTAGATATGTTCAAGATTACATATGTATAGGCTCTTAAAGAGGAACGGTATCCGGGGCTGAAACACAGGCAGAGTACTGATCCACGGAGAGATCTGGTTTTCTGGAGTCCAGAAGGAATTTGCTATTTTCACACACACATTGGCGAATGTGGAGTCTTCTGAATAAATAGAGGCGCAAAGTTCACCCACAATAGATCTTACATCTAAAGTGGCATCGGACATCCATGTTTCTACAGAAGGCACAATAGGCCTTGATTGTTTGGGTCTCCAGGGAGCTCCCGGGACTGTGTTCCACTTGGGGCAACACCTGGTTCCAGCTCGATGGCCTCCGCCATAACGGAGAAAGAGAAGTCTAGTACGCTGGCTCTCAGCAGGTGGCAACCGGGGAACCGCAGCAAACAAAGCAATAGACAAGTCCAGTCTTCAATACTCCAATCACGTAATAGATACAATGATCATTGAGTTGAATGGAATGTAACCGTGCACCGCCTTCGCTATGCAGCACTGACCTTGTACACACTGCTGTACTGCACATGGTAAAACTTCCTCTCCACAAGAGCTTACCATCTCATTTGTGATGCCCGGGGACGAGGGATATAAAGGGATCTATCTGCCCCGTCACTGGGAGGTGTTCCCATGTTGGGCAGTGAGTTATGTGGAAGAATTGGATCTGGCCACAACAAGGACAGACATGCGGGGTTGGGGTTCACTCTGTATTGATACCTATTAATGTACAGACCTGAATCAGACACCGTCCTGCGTTGTGTGCTGGTAGGATGGGCCTAGCACTGCGCCACTGGGCTTAGCATCTAAGTTTTATGCCCCAGGTACAGGGCAATAAAGCGACTTGCCCAAGGTTACAAGGAGTTCGTGCTGGGATTCAAACCAGTTTCACACCACTTGCAAGGCAATGGCATTCCCACTAAACCTCTCCTCCCCCATTAAGAGCAGGAAGACCCATTAGGGCGATTGCCCCTTCCTCCAGATCAACTCCAGTCCTCAAGAACCCCCAGCAGGTTCTAAGGATATCCCTGCTTCAGCACAGGTGGCTCCGTCATTTTAACTGAAGCTGGGATATCCTTAAAACCAAACCTGTCGGAGGTTCTTGAGAGGGCTGGAGTTAGGAACCACTGAGAGATCCTGGGTTTGGATCGTGGGCCAGTCCTGATTTCATATCTCCTATTGCAACCAAGTTCTCTTATGGTCGCGGCTACTGATTTCTGCAGAGAATGAGCGGCTCTAAGACCACGTATTAATAATAATAATAATGATAATGAACATGTATTTATCAAGCGCCAACACATTCCGGAGCGCAGTACAATGGGGTCGCAGGACCGTGACAAATATCAAACATTAACACACATTGTTACGGTGGGTAAGGAGTGCCCTGGTCCATGGAGCTTACAATCTAGAAAGGACGAGGGAGCGGAGGCATAGGGTATATATGAACAAGTGTGCGCACTAACTCCTCCCGTTTCTCAAATCTCTTCGCGGTCACCGCATTTAAATTCAGGCCCCTGAAGAAGAAGCAGTTACAGGTTTCAAAGGGACACACACCCTTTTCATACTGTTCAAAATAATTGCCACAAAAAATATGTTTTTAACAACAACAAAAAAATCTTTGCTATTAGTGTGTCAGATATTTATTTTGAATTAATGAAGAAAATAAATATCTGTATTTTTCCACTAAAATGCCATTTATTTTTTTGTGGGCGCCACCACCCAGTAAATGCCACCGTTTGCGTCCGGGGAGGATGACCTCTCTGATCCCCACAGGCGAAGACGTCGTTTCCATGGCCGAATCCACCACCGTGGACGACATTGAAGACGAGTTGTTTAAGATCGAGCGTCTCCGGGAGGTCCTCGTCCGGCGAGAGTCCGAGTTGAGATACATGTGAGTCACAGGCTGACCTCTCTGCCCGGGCGCAAGGGTCGCCGCGTAACAGCCGCGATTACTAACTGGCTGAACTGTGTCTTGTTCTCTTCATTTTCGTGGCACGCCTGAGAAACTGCGGCAGTAATCGCAAAAAAACTGCGAAACGTAGATACCGCGCTATATTTATGTCATAGGAGAGAAAGTTGGATTAAAAGGGCCTGTTTTCAATAAAAAAAATTATATATATTATAATTAGTTTTACTCTATAATAAAATGTGTGATCTGTAACCATGGCTACCAGTTATACATTACAGATACAGTACTTTGGTTTTATCATCACCATTAGTTGTGCAGATGTATAAAACCAGCGTTGTTTGCATATATGATAATACACCACTAGTGTCTTTAATACTGTGCCTGTAATATCCCTGTATTTCCCCAGTCTGTCTGTGCTGTGGCGGGGCCTGTTAAGGGTTAAACGTTAGTGGGGTGTGGGGGGGATTTGTAAAGGATACTGGGTTGCAGGGAGAGACCCCCCGGCTGTCTGTTATCCAGTCACTCTTTAACAGCCCAGCAAGTATCTGGATCTCTCTTCGGCCGGGTCCCCAGTACCTGCTGCAGCGCGCGCTATGGCGGGTGCTGCAGGAACAAGAACCGCGCCTCAATGGGGTCGGCCCCCCACTGGCTGCCTCGGCAAGATTTTTCTGAAGACAAGAAAATTGACTTCAGAACTGGCGACTGAGCGCCGGCCACGCCCCCCCCCCCGGCGGTTCAGCCAATGAGGGCGAACCAGCCGAGTGACACCACATGGCCACGCCCCCACCATGCCATTTCTACTAATATAAATAAGTAATTTTTTGCTTGATAGGACAGAATTGGCTTGTAGAATGTACCACAATATAAACCATATCTTTACATCGACCCTCTCACTGCCAGAGGGGCCTGTAACCCATGGCCAAGCAGGGGTTAAAAAAAACCCAGCTGCACTTCAACAGTATTCTGATAACGGCCCACATGTGGGTCAAAAGCCCTGTGATTGTTCTGAGCCCTGTTTCGCCGGCTCTCCCTGGCAGTGAAGGGGTTACTGAGGCATCGTCTGGCTGTCAGGCTCTGAGAAGCGATGGAACGCGTCGGGTGATTCATCCCTCGCCCGAAAGAAGCCTAGCAACGCGCAGGCACGGCAGTCAGCGCCGGGCAAAGGAGGCCAGGCAGCCAGCTGTGACATACGCACACGCGTGTCTGTCCATCCCCGTTAGCGCGGCGCTAACAAGTCTAACGTGTTGTGCATACTCACATGTTCTCTGGAGATGAGCGGAGTTCTTGGTGTAAGCAGCAGAACGCGTGGGTGTTTTTGGGGGGGAGGTTGTCTGACTTCATGCAGATAATGAATCTTCATTAGTAAGTGTAGTATGTGACCATCGTGCCCGGTAACTAGGGCAGACGGACCTAGTGACGCCTGTGCAATATCTGTGCTATGTAACCATTATTATTTATGTTTAATAAGGAGGTAACCCTCTACACAACAGGAGCATAAAGGCAATTTAAAATAGTGCTACTATTGCATTGATAGTCCCTATAAGTGTGACAGCACAAATAAGGCGATTCCTGTTCTGCCTAAACTTACCAATGAGTTGTCGTGAAAATCTGGTGCGTTATGATATAGTTATGAAAGTTACATACAGTGTTACATAGTTACATACAGTGTTACATAGTTACATACAGTGTTACATAGTTACATACAGTGTTACCGTGTTAAATAGTTACATACAGTGTTACATAGTTACATACAGTGTTACATACAGTGTTACCGTGTTAAATAGTTACATACGGTGTTAAATAGTTACATACAGTGTTACAGTTACATACAGTGTTACATACGGTGTTAAATAGTTACATAGTAGATGAAGTTGAAAAAAGTCATACAGTATACGTCCTTCAATTACATCCTATGCTAAATTCAGACGACAGATACTTCTCCTATATCCGTACTTACAGTGTATTAATCCAGAGGAAGCAAACCCCAGTGACACATTATTATATCTCATAAGGGGGGAAATAAATTCCTTCCTGGCTCCAAATAATGGAATCTAAATACCGTAGGTGATATTCGCCAAGTGAAACGACGCGAGCGGTCGGTTCCCACATCTCTGCGCTGTACGTCTGCGCTGTGCGCTGTAACACCCACCATGTTTTGGGGAAGTTAAATTGCGTAAAACCCGAGGCACAAGTTTGGGACGTCCGCCCCCAGGCGAAAATATTCTCTCCACGTTACGAAGAGAATTGCTCTCCAGGTCCCTGCCGTGTAAGATGTCGGATATTTGGGGGGGATGGCAATATATAAACGTATTTAGTGTTACCTGCACAACACCTGCTGCGGATAACGGTAACCAGACCTTCTCTTTGCACTTCTTCTCTCGTCTTCGGTTGGTCGGAGAAGGATGGACGATTTTCAGTTATGCAAAGAGATCACGCCGCTGAAGAAAGACCTGCAAAAGATCGTCTCCATTCCAGGTAATTCAGCGCGGCGTTGGCGTCCGGCGCCGGGGAAGGTCGTGGGAAGTTGCACCGTCGGCTATAGAAATTAGCGCCTTTCCTTTGAGCTTTTCGATCAGCTACAAAGCAGTCTTCTCCTTGCCAGGGGAGATTTAAGCTCTAAAGCAGGGGGAGGGGGGATGGGCAACTCCAGTCCTCAAGGGCCACCAACAGGTCAGGTTTTAAGGATATCCCTGCTTCAGCACAGGTGGCTGTTGGTCCGATTCAGCACAGGTGGCTCGATCAGTGGCTCAGTCGGAGACTGAGCCACCTGTGCTGAAGCAGGGATATCCTGAAAACCTGACCTGTTGGTGGCCCTAAATGAATCTTTTAATGTCAAGAGGGGGGAGGGGGGAGAGAGGGAGGAAGCATAACTGGAAGAGCGTAACCGTGATAAAATGAGCAGGAAGATGTGTACGCAGAGAGACGGGGGATGTCGTTGTATAGCGCTGTGTGTGACGCCCACTCTCCCCCGCCCCCCGCGGCAGAGAAGGAGAGGTCTCCGGAGGACCGGCAGAGGGAACAGGAGCTCCTGCAGCGCATCCACAAGCTGGTGGAGACCAGGGACTTCCTGGTGGATGACGTGGAGTTTGAGAGGTTACGGTGAGCAGCCCTCAATGGGTTAACTGCTTCATTGCTGGGCAATGTGTAGCTGGCCCCTTGGGCGGGGAAAGGGCGGAAGGAACATTGTTATTATTGGACCTCCCATAACCCCTCCCCTAACTGCTCCCATAACCCCTCCCCTAACTGCTCCCTATAACTCCTCCCCTAACCGCTCCCTGTAACCCCTCCCCTAACTGCTCCCTATAACCCCTCCCCTAACTGCTCCCTATAACCCCTCCCCCAGCTGCTCACTATAACCCCTCCCCTAGCTGCTCCTTATAACCCCTCCCCTAGCTGCTCCCTGTAACTGCTCCTCTAACCGCTCCCTATAACCCCTCCCCTAACTGCTCCCTATAACTCCTCCCCTAACTGCTCCCTGTAACCGCTCCTCTAACTGCTCCCTATAGCTCCTCCCCTAACTGCTCCCTATAACCCCTCCCCTAGCTGCTCCCTATAACTCCTCCCCCAGCTGCTCACTATAACCCCTCCCCTAGCTGCTCCCTATAATCGCTCCCCTAGCTGCTCCCTATAACCCCTCCCCTAGCTGCTCCCTATAACCCCTCCCCTAGCTGCTCCCTATAACCCCTCCCCTAGCTGCTCCCTATAACCCCTCCCCTAGCTGCTCCCTATAACCCCTCCCCTAGCTGCTCCCTATAGCTGTTCCCCTAACTGCTCCCTGTAACCGCTCCTCTAACCGCTCCCTGTAACCCCTCCCCTAACTGCTCCCCATAACCCCTCCCCTAGCTGCTCCCTATAACCCCTCCCCTAGCTGCTCCCTATAACCACTCCCCTAGCTGCTCCTATAACCCCCCCCAGCTGCTCACTATAACCCCTCCCCTAGCTGCTCCCTATAACCCCTCCCCTAGCTGCTCCCTGTAACTGCTCCTCTAACCGCTCCCTATAACCCCTCCCCTAACTGCTCTCTATAACTCCTCCCCTAACTGCTCCCTGTAACCGCTCCTCTAACTGCTCCCTATAGCTCCTCCCCTAACTGCTCCCTATAACCCCTCCCCTAGCTGCTCCCTATAACTCCTCCCCTAGCTGCTCCTATAACCCCTCCCCCAGCTGCTCACTATAACCCCTCCCCTAGCTGCTCCCTATAACCCCTCTCCTAGCTGCTCCCTATAGCTGCTCCCTGTAATCGCTCCCGCTCTGACAGGGAGAGAGAGGAAGATAAGGAGATGGGAGAATTCCTGCAGAGCAAGTTGTCCAAAAGTTTCCTGAAGAGAGCAGGTGAGTCTCAAGCTCGGCCACGGACAGACCACGTGTCCCCATCACCTCCGACACTGTGAACCCTCAACTTAACCCCTTAGTGCCAGAGGGACCTGTAACGATTGATGCGCCTTTTCTGTGGAGCAAAACTCTCCCCCCACACTAGGGGTAAAACTAGGTCCAAAGGTTCCACTGGAGATGAGTAACCGTGCGCCTCTGGGAGGCCGTCCTGCTTCAGCTCAGGCAAAACGTATATACTGTATATCTTTATTTATATAGTGCCCTCCGTGTACGCAGCGCGTCACCGCAGTAACACGCGGGGCATAATAATATAACACGTAATGGGAATAAGCGCTTCAGACAAAACAATAGTCCCTGCCCCGAAGAGCTTACAATCTAAGTGGTAAATAGGGAGAAGAGACAGTAGGAGGGTGTGCTGGTAAGTGCGTCTGCAAGGGGCCACGGTCAGTGGATGGGGTGTATATTATCAGCCACGGTCAGTGCATGGTGTGTATATTATCAGCCACGGTCAGTGCATGGTGTGTATATTATCAGCCACGGTCAGTGCATGGGGTGTATATTATCAGCCACGGTCAGTGCATGGGGTGTATATTATCAGCCACGGTCAGTGCATAGTGTGTATATTATCAGCCACGGTCAGTGCATGGTGTGTATATTATCAGCCACGGTCAGTGCATGGTGTGTATATTATCAGCCACGGTCAGTGCATGGGGTGTATATTATCAGCCACGGTCAGTGCATGGGGTGTATATTATCAGCCACGGTCAGTGCATGGTGTGTATATTATCAGCCACGGTCAGTGGATGGGGTGTATATTATCAGCCACGGTCAGTGCATGGTGTGTATATTATCAGCCACGGTCAGTGCATGGTGTGTATATTATCAGCCACGGTCAGTGCATGGTGTGCATATTATCAGCCACGGTCAGTGCATGGGGTGTATATTATCAGCCACGGTCAGTGCATGGTTTGTATATTATCAGCCACGGTCAGTGCATGGTGTGTATATTATCAGCCACGGTCAGTGCATGGGGTGTATATTATCAGCCACGGTCAGTGCATGGTGTGTATATTATCAGCCACGGTCAGTGGATGGGGTGTATATTATCAGCCACGGTCAGTGCATGGTGTGTATATTATCAGCCACGGTCAGTGCATGGTGTGTATATTATCAGCCACGGTCAGTGCATGGTGTGCATATTATCAGCCACGGTCAGTGCATGGGGTGTATATTATCAGCCACGGTCAGTGCATGGTTTGTATATTATCAGCCACGGTCAGTGCATGGTGTGTATATTATCAGCCACGGTCAGTGCATGGGGTGTATATTATCAGCCACGGTCAGTGCATGGTGTGTATATTATCAGCCACGGTCAGTGCATGGGGTGTATATTATCGGTGCTACTCATATGCTTCATTAAGCAGGTGTGTTTTAAGGTGGGTCTTAAAGGTGGATAGAGGGGGTGCTAGTCGGGTATTGAGGGGAAGGGCATTCCAGAGGTGTGGGGCAGTCAGTGAGAAAGGTTTAAGGCGGGAGAGGGCTTTAGATATAAAGGGGGTAGAAAGAAGACATCCTTGAGCAGAATGCAAGAGTCGGGGTGGTGCATAGCGAGATATTAGGGTGAAATGTAAGGAGGAGCAGAGGGGGTATAGTGAGATATTAGGGTGAGATGTAAGGAGAGGTAGAGGGGGGTATAGTGAGATATTAGGGTGAGATATAAGGAGGGGCAGAGGGGGGTATAGTGAGATATTAGGGTGAGATGTAAGGAGAGGCAGAGGGGTGTATAGTGAGATATTAGGGTGAGATGTAAGGAGGGGCAGAGGAGGGTATAGTGAGATATTAGGGTGAGATGTAAGGAGGAGCAGAGGGGGGTATAGTGAGATATTAGGGTGAGATGTAAGGAGAGGCAGAGGGGGGTATAGTGAGATATTAGGGTGAGATGTAAGGAGGGGCACAGGAGTGTATAGTGAGATATTAGGGTGAGATGTAAGGAGGAGCAGAGGGGGTATAGTGAGATATTAGGGTGAGATGTTAAGGGGGCAGTGGAGTGTATAGTGAGATATTAGGGTGAGATGTTAAGGGGGCAGTGGAGTGTATAGTGAGATATTAGGGTGAGATGTTAAGGGGGCAGTGGAGTGTATAGCCTTAAGAGATATTATTATTATTATTATTATTATTATCACTCAGCAGGGAGAACTGACTGTCTTGTTCCATCAGTCCCCAGAAAGGAGAAGATGACATCTTCTCGCACCCAGCAAACCTCCACCCCGTCCACCACCAAGAGAAGCCTGACCCTGCTCAAGGATTGCTGTGGGCTCACCTGCACCACCATGTAATCTCTATAACTCTGTGCCCAGGACACGCGTGGGAGCGAGAGGTACCTCTCCGTGTATCACTTCCTGTAACACGTTATAACTCTGTGCCCAGGACACGCGTGGGAGCGAGAGGTACCTCTCCGTGTATCACTTCCTGTAACACATGTTATAACTCTGTGCCCAGGACACGCGTGGGAGCGAGAGGTAACTCTCACTGTATTACTTCCTGTAACACGTGTTATAACTCTGTGCCCAGGACATGCGTGAGAACGAGAGGTAACTCTCACTGTATTACTGCCTGTAACACGTTATAACTCTGTGCCCAGGACATGCGTGAGAACGAGAGGTAACTCTCACTGTATTACTTCCTGTAACACGTTATAACTCTGTGCCCAGGACATGCGTGAGAACGAGAGGTAACTCTCACTGTATTACTTCCTGTAACACGTGTTATAACTCTGTGCCCAGGACATGCGTGAGAGCGAGAGGTAACTCTCACTGTATTACTTCCTGTAACACGTGTTATAACTCTGTGCCCAGGACATGCGTGAGAACGACAGGTAACTCTCACTGTATTACTGTACTTCCTGTAACACGTTATAACTCTGTGCCCAGGACATGCGTGGCAGCGAGAGGTAACTCTCACTATATTACTGCCTGTAACACATGTTATAACTCTGTGCCCAGGACATACGTGAGAACGAGAGGTAACTCTCACTGTATTACTGCCTGTAACACGTTATAACTCTGTGCCCAGGACATGCGTGAGAACGTGAGGTAACTCTCACTGTATTACTGCCTGTAACACGTTATAACTCTGTGCCCAGGATATGCGTGAGAACGAGAGGTAACTCTCACTGTATTACTGCCTGTAACACGTTATAACTCTGTGCCCAGGACATGCGTGAGAGCGAGAGGTAACTCTCACTGTATTACTGCCTGTAACATGTTATAACTCTGTGCCCAGGACATGCGTGAGAACGAGAGGTAACTCTCATTGTATTACTGCCTGTAACACGTTATAACTCTGAGCCCAGGACATGCGTGGGAGCGAGAGGTAACTCTCACTGTATTACTGCCTGTAACACGTTATACTGTAACTCTGTGCCCAGGACACGCGTGGGAGCGAGAGGTACCTCTCTGTGTATCACTTCCTGTAACACGTGTTATAACTCTGTGCCCAGGACACGCGTGGGAGCGAGAGGTACCTCTCCGTGTATCACTTCCTGGGAACACGTGCTATAACTCGGTGCCCAGGACACGCGTGGGAGCGAGAGGTAACGCTCCGTGTATCACTTCCTGGGAACACGTGCTATACATAAATAAAATGTAACACCAGCTCGCCTTACACTACTACTCCCGGTACCAGCCCGCCTTACACTACTACTCCAGGTACCAGCCCGCCTTACACTACTACTCCAGGTACCAGCCCACAATACACTACTACTCCAGGTACCAGCTCGCCTTACACTACTACTCCAGGTACCAGCCCGCCTTACACTACTACTCCAGGTACCAGCCCGCCTTACACTACTACTCCAGGTACCAGCCCGCCCCACACTACTACTCCCGGTACCAGCCCGCCTTACACTACTACTCCCGGTACCAGCCCGCCTTACACTACTACTCCAGGTACCAGCCCACAATACACTACTACTCCAGGTACCAGCCCGCCTTACACTACTACTCCAGGTACCAGCCCGCCCCACACTACTACTCCAGGTACCAGCCCACAATACACTACTACTCCAGGTACCAGCCCGCCCCATACTACTACTCCAGGTACCTGCCCGCCCCACACTACTACTCCAGGTACCAGCCCGCCCCACACTACTACTCCCGGTACCAGCTCGCCTTACACTACTACTCCAGGTACCAGCCCGCCTTACACTACTACTCCAGGTACCAGCCCGCCCCACACTACTACTCCAGGTACCAGCCCGCCCCACACTACTACTCCAGGTACCAGCCCGCCTTACACTACTACTCCAGGTACAGCCCGCCTTACACTACTACTCCAGGTACCAGCCCGCCCCACACTACTACTCCAGGTACCAGCCCGCCTTACACTACTACTCCAGGTACCAGCCCGCCTTACACTACTACTCCAGGTACCAGCCCGCCTTACACTACTACTCCAGGTACCAGCCCGCCTTACACTACTACTCCAGGTACCAGCCCGCCCCACACTACTACTCCAGGTACCAGCCCACCTTACACTACTACTCCAGGTACCAGCCCACAATACATTACTACTCCAGGTACCAGCCCGCCCCACACTACTACTCCAGGTACCAGCCCGCCCCACACTACTACTCCCGGTACCAGCCCACCTTACACTACTACTCCAGGTACCAGCCCGCCCCAAACTACTACTCCAGGTACCAGCCCGCCCTACACTACTACTCCAGGTACCTGCCCGCCCCACACTACTACTCCCGGTACCAGCCCGCCTTACACTACTACTCCAGGTACCAGCCCGCCTTACACTACTACTCCAGGTACCAGCCCGCCCCACACTACTACTCCAGGTACCAGCCCGCCCCACACTACTACTCCAGGTACCAGCCCGCCCCACACTACTACTCAAGGTACAGCCCGCCTTACACTACTACTCCAGGTACCAGCCCGCCCCACACTACTACTCCAGGTACCAGCCCGCCCCACACTACTACTCCATGTACCAGCCCGCCCCACACTACTACTCCAAGTACCATCCTGCCCCACACTACTACTCCAGGTACCAGCCCGCCCCACACTACTACTCCAAGTACCATCCCGCCCCACACTACTACTCCAGGTACCAGCCCGCCCCACATTACTACTCCAGGTACCAGCCCGCCCCACACTACTACTCCAGGTACCAGCCCGCCCCACACTACTACTCCAGGTACCAGCCCGCCTTACACTACTACTCCAGGTACCAGCCCGCCCCACACTACTACTCCAGGTACCAGCCCGCCCCACACTACTACTCCAGGTACCAGCCCGCCTTAACTACTACTCCAGGTACCAGCCCGCCTTACACTACTACTCCAGGTACCAGCCCGCCCCACACTACTACTCCAGGTACCAGCCCGCCCCACTCTACTACTCCAGGTACCAGCCCACAATACACTACTACTCCAGGTACCAGCTCGCCTTACACTACTACTCCAGGTACCAGCCCACAATACACTACTACTCCAGGTACCAGCCCGCCCCACACTACTACTCCAGGTACCAGCCCGCCCCACACTACTACTCCAGGTACCAGCTCACCCCACACTACTACTCCAGGTACCAGCCTGCCCTACACTACTACTCCAGGTACCAGCCCGCCCCACACTACTACTCCAGGTACCAGCCCGCCCCATACTTCTACTCCAGGTACCAGCCCGCCTTACACTACTACTCTCAGGTACCAGCCCGCCCTACACTACTACTCCAGGTACCAGCCCGCCCAACACTACTACTCCAGGTACCAGCCGCCCCACACTACTACTCCAGGTACCAGCCCGCCCCACACTACTACTCCAGGTACCAGCCCGCCCCACACTACTACTCCAGGTACCAGCCCACAATACACTACTACTCCAGGTACCAGCCCACAATACACTACTACTCCAGGTACCAGCTCGCCTTACACTACTACTTTAGGTACCAGCCCACAATACACTACTACTCCAGGTACCAGCCCGCCCCACACTACTACTCCAGGTACCAGCCCGCCCCACACTACTACTCCAGGTACCAGCCCGCCCCACACTACTACTCCAGGTACCAGCCCGCCTTACACTACTACTCCAGGTACCAGCCCGCCCCACACTACTACTCCAGGTACCAGCTCACCCCACACTACTACTCCAGGTACCAGCCCGCCCTACACTACTACTCCAGGTACCAGCCCGCCCCACACTACTACTCCAGGTACCAGCCCGCCCCACACTTCTACTCCAGGTACCAGCCCGCCTTACACTACTACTCCAGGTACCATATGATAGGTGTATCTACAGAGATACACAGAGAAAGAGTCCCTTTACAGGCGCACCACATGCCTTTATAGAATAAATGTGGTCAGGGTAGATATAACGTGTATAATAGAAAATTTTATTAAAATACGTGATGGTGCAGTAAAAATAGCAAACGAGTTAATATTTACTATGTTAAAAGACACTAATGTCACAACAGAGAGTCCAAAGAAACTACTTTGGGCCCATTCAGCAGATGAGTGTAGATGGTGTTAATACACTGTCTTAAGCGTTGACATATATCTGAAGTATATATGTCAACGCTTAAGACAGTGTATTAACACCATCTACACTCATCTGCTGAATGGGCCCAAAGTAGTTTCTTTGGACTCTCTGTTGTGACATTAGTGTCTTTTAACATAGTAAATATTAACTCGTTTGCTATTTTTACTGCACCATCACGTATTTGAATAAAATTTTCTATTATACACGTTATATCTACCCTGACCACATTTATTCTATAAAGGCATGTGGTGCGCCTGTAAAGGGACTCTTTCTCTGTGTATCTCTGTAGATACACCTATCATATGTCTATGATCTTCTCCCTAGGCAGCACGCCCTTTTCACACTAGGGGTTTTTGAGCGAGGTTTCCATCTATAGCTACTTTACTCCAGGTACCAGCCCGCCCTACACTACTACTCCAGGTACCAGCCCGCCCAACACTACTACTCCAGGTACCAGCCGCCCCACACTACTACTCCAGGTACCAGCCCGCCCTACACTACTACTCCAGGTACCAGCCCGCCCTACACTACTACTCCAGGTACCAGCCCGCCCTACACTACTACTCCAGGTACAGCCCGCCCCACACTACTACTCCAGGTACCAGCCCGCCCCACACTACTACTCCAGGTACCAGCCCGCCCCACACTACTACTCCAGGTACCAGCCCACAATACACTACTACTCCAGGTACCAGCCCGCCCCACATTACTACTCCAGGTACCAGCCCGCCCCACACTACTACTCCAGGTACCAGCCCGCCCCACACTACTACTCCAGGTACCAGCCCGCCCCACACTACTACTCCAGGTACCAGCCCGCCCCACACTACTACTCCAGGTACCAGCCCGCCCCACACTACTACTCCAGGTACCAGCCCGCCCCACACTACTACTCCAGGTACCAGCCCACAATACACTACTACTCCAGGTACCAGCCCGCCCCACATTACTACTCCAGGTACCAGCCCACCCCACACTACTACTCCAGGTACCAGCCCGCCCCACACTACTACTCCAGGTACCAGCCCGCCCCACACTACTACTCCAGGTACCAGCCCGCCCCACACCACTACTCCAGGTACCAGCCCGCCCCACACTACTACTCCAGGTACCAGCCCGCCCCACACTACTACTCCAGGTACCAGCCCGCCCACACTACTACTCCAGCTCCTTCAAAGCCCCTGGACGGCACCAGGGCAAATAAATCTTCTGCGTTGTTGAACTGGGTGGGCAACGCCAGTCCTCAAGGGCCCCCACCAGGTCAGGTTTTCAGAATATCCCTGCTTCAGCATATGTGGCTCAGTCTTTGACTGCACCTGGACTCATGGCTACTGTCCCACACCCACATCGCTCCTACCAACCATCGTGGCCGGGCACTGCCATCTACTGCACCTACCCACCATCAAGGCCAGGCACTGCCATCTACTGCACCTACCCACCATCAAGGCAAGGCACTGCCATCTACTGCACCTACCCACCATCAAGGCCAGGCACTGTCTACTGCAGTTACCCACCATCAAGGCCAGGCACTGCCATCTACTGCACCTACCCACCATCAAGGCCAGGCACTGCCATCTCCTGCACTTATTCCCTCACCTGCTGTCTCTTTAACTCTCAACATACCGCTTAGATTGTAAGCTCTCCGGGGCAGGGATTTCTTATTGATGTTTGTTGCATTATAATTCCCTGTATTGTCTCTTGTACAGCGCTGTGTACACTGTTGGCGACATATACTTAATTATACAGCCAGAACCTTACCCACACCGTCGGGTCTCTACCTTGGAAGCGCAGTGCTACTTTGCTCAGTGAATACCTGTATTGTCTGTGCTCAGCAACGGATCTCTTTAGGATTTCATGCTTCATCCATTCGTTTTTCTGTGTGTAAAGACAAAAGAAAACCGTTTGTTATAAATTATTTGCTGGGAATATTAAATATGGCTGCCCCTGTGCGTTTTCTCACCGCCCTTTTTATAACGCCCCCTCTGCGTTATACTGCAGGATATTTACACTAGTTTCTCCCGCCATGGAGAGAGTTAGAACGTTCTTTCCAATATCTTATAGCCGCAAACCCCTCTAATGCACCTCAAACCTGCCCTGCAGCCAGCTCTGCTATTCCAGTACTGCGGCCAGACCTGCCCTGCAGCCACCTCTGCTATTCCAGTACTGCGGCCAGACCTGCCCTGCAGCCAACTCTGCTATTCCAGTACTGCGGCCAAACCTGCCCTGCAGCCACCTCTGCTATTCCAGTACTGCGGCCAAACCTGCCCTGCAGCCACCTCTGCTATTCCAGTACTGCGGCCAAACCTGCCCTGCAGCCACCTCTGCTATTCCAGTACTGCGGCCAAACCTGCCCTGCAGCCACCTCTGCTATTCCAGAACTGCGGCCAAACCTGCCCTGCAGCCACCTCTGCTATTCCAGTACTGCGGCCAAACCTGCCCTGCAGCCACCTCTGCTATTCCAGTACTGCGGCCAAACCTACCCCAAGGCCCTCTCTGCTATTCCAGTACTAATGCCAAGCCTACCCAAAGCCACCTCTGCTATTCCAGTACTAATGCCAAGCTTACCCCAAACACCTCTCTGCTATTCCAGTACTAATGCCAAGCCTACCCCAAACCCCTCTCTGCTATTCCAGTACTAATGCCAAGCCTACCCCAAACCCTCCTCTGCTATTCCAGTACTAATGCCAAGCCTACCCCAAACCCCTCTGCTATTCCAGTACTAATGCCAAGCCTACCCCAAACCCCTCTGCTATTCCAGTACTAATGCCAAGCTTACCCCAAACCCTCCTCTGCTATTCCAGTACTAATGCCAAGCTTACCCCAAACCCCCCTCTGCTATTCCAGTACTAATGCCAAGCATACCCCAAACCCCTCTCTGCTATTCCAGTACTAATGCCAAGCATACCCCAAACCCCTCTCTGCTATTCCAGTACTGCGGCCAAGCCTACCCCAATCCCCTCTCTGCTATTCCAGTACTAATGCCAAGCCTACCACAAACCCCTCTCTGCTATTCCAGTACTAATGCCAAGCATATCCCAAACCCCTCTCTGCTATTCCAGTACTAATGCCAAGCATACCCCAAACCCCTCTCTGCTATTCCAGTACTGCGGCCAAGCCTACCCCAATCCCCTCTCTGCTATTCCAGTACTAATGCCAAGCCTACCCCAAACCCCTCTCTGCTATTCCAGTACTAATGCCAAGCCTACCCCAAACCCCTCTCTGCTATTCCAGTACTTCGACCAAGCCTACCCCAAACCCCTATCTGCTATTCCAGTACTGCGGCCAAACCTACCCCAAACCCTGCTCTGCTATTCCAGTACTGCGGCCAAGCTTACCCCAAAGCCCTCTCTGCTATTCCAGTACTAATGCCAAGCTTACCCCAAAGCCCTCTCTGCTATTCCAGTACTAATGCCAAGCCTACCCCAAAGCCCTCTCTACTATTCCAGTACTAATGCCAAACCTACCCCAAACCCCGCTCTGCTATTCCAGTACTGCGGCCAAGCTTACCCCAAACCCCTCTCTGCTATTCCAGTACTAATGCCAAGCCTACCCCAAACCCCTCTCTGCTATTCCAGTACTGCGGCCAAGCCTACCCCAAAGCCCCCTCTCTGCTATTCCAGTACTAATGCCAAGCCTACCCCAAAGCCCCCTCTGCTATTCCAGTACTAATGCCAAGCCTACCCCAACCCCCTCTCTGCTATTCCAGTACTAATGCCAAGCCTACCCGAATGCCCTCTCTGCTATTCCAGTACTAATGCCAAGCTTACCCCAAACCCCTCTCTGCTATTCCAGTACTAATGCCAAGCTTACCCCAACCCCTCTCTGCTATTCCAGTACTAATGCCAAGCCTACCCCAAACCCCTCTCTGCTATTCCAGTACTGCGGCCAAGCCTTCCCCAAACCCCTCTCTGCTATTCCAGTACTAATGCCAAGCTTACCCCAAACCCCTCTCTGCTATTCCAGTACTAATGCCAAGCATATCCCAAACCCCTCTCTGCTATTCCAGTACTAATGCCAAGCATACCCCAAACCCCTCTCTGCTATTCCAGTACTGCGGCCAAGCCTACCCCAATCCCCTCTCTGCTATTCCAGTACTAATGCCAAGCCTACCCCAAACCCCTCTCTGCTATTCCAGTACTAATGCCAAGCCTACCCCAAACCCCTCTCTGCTATTCCAGTACTTCGACCAAGCCTACCCCAAACCCCTATCTGCTATTCCAGTACTGCGGCCAAACCTACCCCAAACCCTGCTCTGCTATTCCAGTACTGCGGCCAAGCTTACCCCAAAGCCCTCTCTGCTATTCCAGTACTAATGCCAAGCTTACCCCAAAGCCCTCTCTGCTATTCCAGTACTAATGCCAAGCCTACCCCAAAGCCCTCTCTACTATTCCAGTACTAATGCCAAACCTACCCCAAACCCCGCTCTGCTATTCCAGTACTGCGGCCAAGCTTACCCCAAACCCCTCTCTGCTATTCCAGTACTAATGCCAAGCCTACCCCAAACCCCTCTCTGCTATTCCAGTACTGCGGCCAAGCCTACCCCAAAGCCCCCTCTCTGCTATTCCAGTACTAATGCCAAGCCTACCCCAAAGCCCCCTCTGCTATTCCAGTACTAATGCCAAGCCTACCCCAACCCCCTCTCTGCTATTCCAGTACTAATGCCAAGCCTACCCGAATGCCCTCTCTGCTATTCCAGTACTAATGCCAAGCTTACCCCAAACCCCTCTCTGCTATTCCAGTACTAATGCCAAGCTTACCCCAACCCCTCTCTGCTATTCCAGTACTAATGCCAAGCCTACCCCAAACCCCTCTCTGCTATTCCAGTACTGCGGCCAAGCCTTCCCCAAACCCCTCTCTGCTATTCCAGTACTAATGCCAAGCTTACCCCAAACCCCTCTCTGCTATTCCAGTACTAATGCCAAGCTTACCCCAAAGCCCTCTCTGCTATTCCAGTACTAATGCCAAGCTTACCCCAAACCCCTCTCTGCTATTCCAGTACTAATGCCAAGCCTACCCCAAAGCCTCCTCTGCTATTCCAGTACTAATGCCAAGCCTACCCCAAAGCCCTCTCTGCTATTCCAGTACTAATGCCAAGCCTACCCCAAACACCTCTCTGCTATTCCAGTACTAATGCCAAGCCTACCCCAAAGCCCTCACTGCTATTCCAGTACTAATGCCAAGCTTACCCCAAAGCCCTCTCTGCTATTCCAGTACTAATGCCAAGCTTACCCCAAACCCCTCTCTGCTATTCCAGTACTAATGCCAAGCCTACCCCAAAGCCCTCTCTGCTATTCCAGTACTAATGCCAAGCCTACCCCAAACCCCCCTCTGCTATTCCAGTACTAATGCCAAGCCTACCCCAAACACCTCTCTGCTATTCCAGTACTAATGCCAAGCCTACCCCAAAGCCCTCTCTGCTATTCCAGTACTAATGCCAAGCTTACCCCAAAGCCCTCTCTGCTATTCCAGTACTAATGCCAAGCTTACCCCAAACCCCTCTCTGCTATTCCAGTACTAATGCCAAGCCTACCCCAACCCCCCCTCTGCTATTCCAGTACTAATGCCAAGCTTACCCCAAAGCCCTCTCTGCTATTCCAGTACTAATGCCAAGCTTACCCCAAAGCCCTCTCTGCTATTCCAGTACTAATGCCAAGCCTACCCCAACCCCCCCTCTGCTATTCCAGTACTAATGCCAAGCTTACCCCAAACCCCTCTCTGCTATTCCAGTACTAATGCCAAGCTTACCCCAAACCCCTCTCTCTGCTATTCCAGTACTAATGCCAAGCTTACCCCTCTCTGCTATTCCAGTACTAATGCCAAGCCTACACCAAACCCGTCTCTTCTATTCCAGTACTAATGCCAAGCTTACCCCAAACCCCCCTCAGCTATTCCAGTACTAATGCCAAGCTTACCCCAAACCCCCCTCTCTGGTATTCCAGTACTAATGCCAAGCTTACCCCAAAGCCCTCTCTGCTATTCCAGTACTAATGCCAAGCCTACCCCAAACCCCTCTCTGCTATTCCAGTACTGATGCCAAGCTTACCCCAAACCCCTCTGTGCTATTCCAGTACTAATGCCAAGCTTACCCCAAACCCCCCTCTGCTATTCCAGTACTGCGGCCAAGCTTACCCCAACCCCCCCTCTGCTATTCCAGTACTGCGGCCAAGCTTACCCCAACCCCCCCTCTGCTATTCCAGTACTGCGGCCAAGCTTACCCCAAGCCCCTCTCTGCTATTCCAGTACTGCGGCCAAGCTTACCCCAACCCCCCCTCTGCTATTCCAGTACTAATGCCAAGCTTACCCCAAACCCCCTCTCTGCTATTCCAGTACTCATGCCAAGCCAACCCCAAACCCCTCTCTGCTATTCCAGTACTAATGCCAAGCCTACCCCAAACCCCTCTCTGCTATTCCAGTACTGATGCCAAGCTTACCCCAAACCCCTCTGTGCTATTCCAGTACTAATGCCAAGCTTACCCCAAACCCCCCTCTGCTATTCCAGTACTGCGGCCAAGCTTACCCCAACCCCCCCTCTGCTATTCCAGTACTGCGGCCAAGCTCACCCCAACCCCCCCTCTACTATTCCAGTACTGCGGCCAAGCTTACCCCAAGCCCCTCTCTGCTATTCCAGTACTGCGGCCAAGCTTACCCCAACCCCCCCTCTGCTATTCCAGTACTAATGCCAAGCTTACCCTAAACCCCTCCTCTGCTATTCCAGTACTAATGCCAAGCTTACCCTAAACCCCTCTCTGCTATTCCAGTACTAATGCCAAGCCTACCCCAAACCCCTCTCTGCTATTCCAGTACTAATGCCAAGCTTACCCCAAACCCCCCTCTGCTATTCTGCAGCACATCACACCCAGCTTTATCGCTGCACCTCCCTCTGCTATTCCGGCTCTGAGCGGAGCCCGGCCGAGCCGCCCTTAATGGGAAGCGACGCGCGAGCCTCGCACATCCCGCCGAGCTTTAATCTCCTTCTATTGACAAGGAATTAAATGCCCGGCCGAGCTGGTCCCTGCGAGCCGCAGGGGGACCGGTGACTCAGACGCGACAGTCATTGTGCATTCCACCGGCGGCGCAAATCCCCGCCGTTAACTCTTCCAGCGCCGAACGGGTTAAACTCGGACCCCTGTGCCACCGTTACATAGCAACAGCTGCGATAGCCCGTCTGCGCATGAAGAACTAGTGAAGACGCTCGTTCCCTGGCGGTCCTCATGGTTCCGTGTGTCCCTGCGCGCCGGACGCCATGCTGCTTTATCCCCGTTATTAGAACTGCCTGAGCTGTTACCGTTTAGCCCCAGCTGCACTGATATCACAAGGCACTCACCCACATAACGCCTTTCCCTGCATGTTTGCCGTTTGGTGCATCGCCTAAGGCAGGGGCGGGCAACTCCAGTCCTCAAGTGCCAGGTTTTAAAGATATCCCTGCTTCAGCACAGGTGACTGAGCCACCTGTGCTGAAGCAGGGATTGATTAAACCACCTGTGCTGAAGCAGGGACTCATTGAGCCACCTGTGCTGAAGCTGGGATATCCTCAAAACCTGACCTGTTGGTGGCCCTGGAGAACTGGGGTTGGCCTCTCCTGATTTAAGAGACGTGTGTATACACCTTTTCCAAACGCAGGCGACGCCTGCCGCTCTCGCCGTGAGGCACAGAACCAGAGAACGCAAGCGGATTATTGAAACACTGACACGGTGGCAGCCATCTTTAAAGGGCCCGACAAATATTTATTATTTTACCATCAATGTATCTGCGAAACAGAGTTTCAGGGAGCCGTTCACACGGGTACGTAGGCGGCGATGAAGCACATTGCCAGGTAGTGTCCCGATTTCTACTTACTCTTTTATCTACATCTCTCCCACTCCCTCTCTACCTCTCCCCTCCCCCCGCTTTCCCTCTCCCCCTCCGCATTGTTAAGTTATAAGCGCACAGACTAGATAACGCGGCGTCCGTGACATGCGGTGAGTCACAGCTGACACCCCCTCCCCCCCCCCCCCCCCCTGAATGGGTACCGGTACCCTGAGAAGAACTTCCCTGTGACAGGCTGATGCTGTTGCCATGGAGCGAGGTAGAGGATGCAGCATCTTGCGGAGACAGACGGGTGCGCCCGCACTGACAGGACAATTAAGACGCCACATTACGGGGTCGATGGAGTAAAGATTACGTTTCACATTTATTTGTGCGTCAACATTTCAGTGGCAAAAAAAATGGGATCCAAACCTTCGTGAAACGGGCGCTGTGCGTCGGACGATTTCACACCTGTTAGTAGCATTTGTTGTTCGAAATTATTTTTGCCGCATTGTGTCATTTCGAATATCTCATTTTTGGTTAAGGAACCCCAGAATTATATTTTGATTTTCTGGAGAACCCCAACCCTCTCTAATAGCGCGTCTGAGATCAGATGCATTGTAAGGAACCCCAACCCTCTCTAATAGCGCGTCTGAGATCAGATGCAGTGTAAGGAACCCCGACCCTCTCTAATAGCGCATCTGAGATCAGATGCATTGTAAGGAACCCCAACCCTCTCTAATAGCGTGTCTGAAATCAGATGCATTGTAAGGAACCCCAACCCTCTCTAATAGCGCGTCTGAGATCACATGCATTGAAGGAACCCCAACCCTCTCTAATAGCGCGTCTGAGATCAGATGCATTGTAAGGAACCCCAACCCTCTCTAATAGCACGTCTGAGATCAGATGCATTGTAAGGAACCCCAACCCTCTCTAATAGCGCGTCTGAGATCTGATGCACTGTAAGGAACCCCAACCCTCTCTAATAGCGCGTCTGAGATCAGATGCAGTGTAAGGAACCCCGACCCTCTCTAATAGCGTGTCTGAGATCAGATGCATTGTAAGGAACCCCAACCCTCTCTAATAGCGCGTCTGAGATCAGATGCATTGTAAGGAACCCCAACCCTCTCTAATAGCGCGTCTGTGATCACATGCATTGAAGGAACCCCAACCCTCTCTAATAGCGCGTCTGAGATCAGATGCATTGTAAGGAACCCCAACCCTCTCTAATAGCGCGTCTGAGATCAGATGCATTGTAAGGAACCCCAACCTCTCTAATAGCGCGTCTGAGATCACATGCATTGAAGGAACCCCAACCCTCTCTAATAGCGCGTCTGAGATCAGATGCATTGTAAGGAACCCCAACCCTCTCTAATAGCGCGTCTGAGATCAGATGCACTGTAAATTCTTCTGTATTTGGTACCATTTTCAAATGACCTGTGTGTTTGTATAACTGGGGTTGGAAAAGAAACTGATTGGTCTATAAGAGCCATACGGTGAATATAATACATTTCGGTAACTTATATAATGAAACATCCACTCGGCGTCAAATAAATTTTTCGGGTTCATACACGACCCCTTAATTCTGCGCTGACGCTATTACTAGGCTTTTTAGGGATTGCGCCGAGATGATTTTGTGGAGCACAGATATAATTTTTATAATGCCGGTATATACCAATGATACTATGTACATCTGTGCGCCAAACACATGTAAGAAGTATATATTGTGCCGCAGACGGAGACATTTGAGGTTCATACACAAGCGCACGCACGGGCGTTAAAATGGCGTTTGACGTGCGCAAAGAAGGGGAGGGGGGATCCATGCCTCCGGTTCGGACCACCCCAGGACCGGTCACTAGGTCTCCCTGCATCTATACTGTACATACCCACCCACCCAATATATCCCGTCTACAAATCAGTTAACCCAGGGGGGCTCCAGTCCTCAAACCCCTCCTAACAGGCCAGGTTTTCAGGATATCCCTGCTTCAGCGCAGGTGGTGCAGTCGAAGTCAAAACCACTGATTGAGCCACCTGTGCTGAAGCTGGGATATCCTGATCTGTGGGGGGGGGGTCTTGGGGACTGGAGTTGAGAACCCCCGAGTTAACCCACTTAAAACTGGCATTTGGAGGACTGGTCGGGCCCTCGACGTGCAAGAGGGTCTGGCAACATTAAGCAGGACCTCTGGCATGAGAGGGGTTAATCTCTTGCCATAGTTGCAAGGCTGTAGAAAGGTGGCTCTTGTGTTTTTACTGGAGCTTAAAGGTGCAATTCCTCCTGCCGGGAGGGGTAGCTTTTATCTAAATCGCAACCTGGGATAGAACAAAATGGCTGCCAGAGACTTTACAGCTGCCGGGTCAGGCATTCGAAATGCAATGGGCTTGTGAATTGTGAGCAGCACATTGGGAGCAGCACATTGGGAGCAGGCAGGAAACTGCGGCTTGTGGCTCCGTGTAATATGTAACTGCCACCCTCTGCTGGTCGGTCCTGGTGACTGCAGGGGGGGACAGGTACACACCCTCCACCTGCCCCGGGCCGGCTGGCCACACGTGGATTCTGTCCCTCCACCTGCCCCGGGCCTGCTGGCCACACATGGATTCTGTCCCTCCACCTGCCCCGGGCCTGCTGGCCACACGTGGATTCTGTCCCTCCACCTGCCTCGGGCCTGCTGGCCACACGTGGATTCTGTCCCTCCACCTGCCTCGGGCCGGCTGGCCACACGTGGATTCGGTCCCTCCACCTGCCCCGGGCCGGCTGGCCACACGTGGATTCTGTCCCTCCACCTGCCCCGGGCTGGCTGGCCACACGTGGATTCTGTCCCTCCACCTGCCCCGGGCCTCCTGGCCACACATGGATTCTGTCCCTCCACCTGCCCCGGACCTGCTGGCCACACGTGGATTCTGTCCCTCCACCTGCCCCGGGCCTGCTGGCCACACGTGGATTCTGTCCCTCCACCTGCCCCGGGCCTGCTGGCCACACGTGGATTCTGTCCCTCCACCTGCCCGGGGCCTGCTGGCCACACGTGGATTCTGTCCCTCCACCTGCCCCGGGCCGGCTGGCCACGCGTGGATTCTGTCCCTCCACCTGCCCCGGGCCTGCTGGCCACACATGGATTCTGTCCCTCCACCTGCCCCGGGCCTGCTGGCCACACGTGGATCCTGTCCCTCCACCTGCCCCGGGCTGGCTGGCCACACGTGGATTCTGTCCCTCCACCTGCCCCGGGCCTGCTGGCCACACATGGATTCTGTCCCTCCACCTGCCCCGGGCCGGCTGGCCACACGTGGATTCTGTCCCTCCACCTTCCCCGGGCCTTCTGGCCACACGTGGATTCTGTCCCTCCACCTGCCCCGGGCCTGCTGGCCACACGTGGATTCTGTCCCTCCACCTGCCCCGGACCTGCTGGTCACACGTGGATTCTGTCCCTCCACCTGCCCCGGGCCTGCTGGCCACACGTGGATTCTGTCCCTCCACCTGCCCCGGGCCTCCTGGCCACACATGGATTCTGTCCCTCCACCTGCCCCGGGCCTGCTGGCCACACGTGGATTCTGTCCCTCCACCTGCCCCGGGCCGGCTGGCCACACATGGATTCTGTCCCTCCACCTGCCCCGGGCCTGCTGGCCACACGTGGATCCTGTCCCTCCACCTGCCCCGGGCTGGCTGGCCACACGTGGATTCTGTCCCTCCACCTGCCCCAGGCCTGCTGGCCACACATGGATTCTGTCCCTCCACCTGCCCCGGGCCTGCTGGCCACACGTGGATTCTGTCCCTCCACCTTCCCCGGGCCTTCTGGCCACACGTGGATTCTGTCCCTCCACCTGCCCCGGGCCTGCTGGCCACACGTGGATTCTGTCCCTCCACCTTCCCCGGGCCTTCTGGCCACACGTGGATTCTGTCCCTCCACCTGCCCCGGGCCTGCTGGCCACACGTGGATTCTGTCCCTCCACCTGCCCCGGGCCTGCTGGCCACACGTGGATTCTGTCCCTCCACCTGCCCCGGGCCTCCTGGCCACACATGGATTCTGTCCCTCCACCTGCCCCGGGCCTGCTGGCCACACGTGGATTCTGTCCCTCCACCTGCCCCGGGCCGGCTGGCCACACGTGGATTCTGTCCCTCCACCTGCCCCGGGCCTGCTGGCCACACGTGGATTCTGTCCCTCCACCTGCCCCGGGCCTGCTGGCCACACGTGGATCCTGTCCCTCCACCTGCCCCGGGCTGGCTGGCCACACGTGGATTCTGTCCCTCCACCTTCCCCGGGCCTCCTGGCCACACATGGATTCTGTCCCTCCACCTGCCCCGGGCCTGCTGGCCACACGTGGATTCTGTCCCTCCACCTGCCCCGGGCCTGCTGGCCACACGTGGATCCTGTCCCTCCACCTGCCCCGGGCTGGCTGGCCACACGTGGATTCTGTCCCTCCACCTTCCCCGGGCCTTCTGGCCACACGTGGATTCTGTCCCTCCACCTGCCCCGGGCCTGCTGGCCACACGTGGATTCTGTCCCTCCACCTGCCCCGGGCCTGCTGGCCACACATGGATTCTGTCCCTCCACCTGCCCCGGGCCGGCTGGCCACACGTGGATCCTGTGCACGTTGCTGCCATTCGACTTCATTTCAACAGGAAAGTTTCTCCGGAAAGCACAAAAGTATACAGCAAGTGTAGAGTCGGAAAACCCATTCGAAGACAGCCTTTTATTCCTCCTTGTCTGTTTGAGCCCGATTGCAGACTCTGCATTGTGATGCTGACACATCAGATGCCAGAACTTGGGGCAGGCGCAGGGTTCTCAACCTTTTTGGAGCATGGGGCCCCCCTTAAATCGGGGCATCCCTGCTCAGACCTCACTGGCCCCTTCTCGCACACTCACACACCACTCCTCCCCCTTACACAGTGCCCACTCACCCTCACTTTCTCACACACACTCACTCCCTCGTGTCACAGTTGATATGCACTTTTCTCCACACACACCACATTCACCCACTCCGCCTTTCTCCATCACACGCTCCCCATTTCCCCCTCGTGAAACTCTGTACACTCACACCCCACTCACCTTCTCCCACGCCCCACACATAAAACTTACCCCCTTCTCACACGCAGCAGGGAGGCTGCGATTTGCCTCTCCTCTCTCCCTACACTCTCTCCCCCCTCTTCCCCCCCCCCCACTCTCCCTACCCCCTACTCTCTCCCTCTTCCCCCTCCCTCTCTTCCCCCCACCCCCCCCACTCTCTCCCCACTCCCTACCCCCTACTCTCTCCCTCTTCCCCCTCTCTCTCCCTCCCTCTCTTCCCCCCACCCCCCCCCCCACTCTCTCCACCCCCCCACCCCTCTCCACTCCCCCACCCCTCTCCACTCCCTGCCCCCTACTCTCTCCCTCTTCCCCCTCTCTCTCCCTCCCTCTCTTCCCCCCACCTCTCTCTCTCCCTGTCTCCCCACTCTCTCTCCACCCCCCCCTCTCTCCACCCCACCCCCCTCCACCCCCCCACTCTTCCTCTACCTTCCTCACTCTCTGCTCCCCTCTCCTTCCCTCGCTCCCGCTCCCCTCTCCTTCCCTCGCTCCCCCCCGTACAGGGCTGAGAGAGGAGAGGCGGCTCTCAGGCTCTCACTGCGCAGCTGGCAGAGCGCTGCCCGGAGCGCCCTGGCTGAGAAACACTGACCGGTTATGGTCGGTAATAACCATCAAACAAGCGGCTGATATGAATGTGATCTGTAATTACATCTCAGGCCTCTAGGTGGCGCAGAAACTACAGTATACTATAAACTATCGGCCTCTGCGATGGACAATTAGCCATTCAGCCGCGGCCGTTTCACCTTAAAAACCAAGTCATCACCGCCACTCACCTCGCCGCAGAGACATCTCTCTGCCAAGGTAAACCCCGTACCTTAACCCCCTAGCTAAAACTCCCTAATACTAACACTACCCCTTACCCTAATAACCTTTACCCCTTACCCTAATCCCCTACCCTAATAACCTATACCCCTTACCCTAATCCCCTACCCTAATAACCTTTACCCCTTACCCTAATCCCCTACCCTAATAACCTATACCCCTTACCCTAATCCCCTACCCTAATAACCTATACCCCTTACCCTAATCCCCTACCCTAATAACCTTTACCCCTTACCCTAATCCCCTACCCTAATAACCTTTACCCCTTACCCTAATCCCCTACCCCAATAACCTTTACCCTAATCCCCTACCCTAATAACCTTTACCCCTTACCCTAATCCCCTACCCTAATAACCTTTACCCCTTACCCTAATCCCCTACCCCAATAACCTTTACCCTAATCCCCTACCCTAATAACCTATACCCCTTACCCTAATCCCCTACCCTAATAACCTTTACCCTAATCCCCTACCCTAATAACCTTTACCCCTTACCCTAATCCCCTACCCCAATAACCTTTACCCTAATCCCCTACCCTAATAACCTTTACCCCTTACCCTAATCCCCTACCCTAATAACCTTTACCCTAATCCCCTACCCTAATAACCTTTACCCCTTACCCTAATCCCCTACCCTAATAACCTTTACCCTAATCCCCTACCCTAATAACCTTTACCCCTTACCCTAATCCCCTACCCTAATAACCTTTACCCCTTACCCTAATCCCCTACCCTAATAACCTTTACCCCTTACCCTAATCCCCTACCCCAATAACCTTTACCCTAATCCCCTACCCTAATAACCTATACCCCTTACCCTAATCCCCTACCCTAATAACCTTTACCCTAATCCCCTACCCTAATAACCTTTACCCCTTACCCTAATCCCCTACCCTAATAACCTTTACCCCTTACCCTAATCCCCTACCCCAATAACCTTTACCCTAATCCCCTACCCTAATAACCTATACCCCTTACCCTAATAACCTTTACCCTAATCCCCTACCCTAATAACCTATACCCCTTACCCTAATCCCCTACCCTAATAACCTTTACCCCTTACCCTAATCCCCTACCCTAATAACCTTTACCCCTTACCCTAATCCCCTACCCTAATAACCTTTACCCCTTACCCTAATCCCCTACCCCAATAACCTATACCCCTTACCCTAATCCCCTACCCCAATAACCTTTACCCCTTACCCTAATCCCCTACCCTAATAACCTATACCCCTTACCCTAATCCCCTACCCTAATAACCTTTACCCCTTACCCTAATCCCCTACCCTAATAACCTATACCCCTTACCCTAATCCCCTACCCTAATAACCTTTACCCCTTACCCTAATCCCCTACCCTAATAACCTATACCCCTTACCCTAATCCCCTACCCTAATCACCATTACCCTAATCCCCTACACCCCTTACCCTAATCCCCTACCCTAATAACCTATACCCCTTACCCCAATAACCATTACCCTAATAACCTATACCCTTACCCTAATCCCCTACCCTCATAATATATACCCCTTACCCTAATCCCCTACCCTAATCCCCTACCCTAATAACCTTTACCCTAATCCCCTACCCTAATAACCTTAATTTACCTTATTGGAAAAGTGTCCGGCGGGTGAGTGTGTCAAGTGGCGGAGCGGCTGTGGCGAAGTGTCCCTCGGTGGCCAAATACCGGCGCCGACTTGGTCGCAATGAGACGGCAGCGTCCAAATGTCTGATTTCTGTGCGCTAAAAACGTTAACCCCTTACCCTAAAACTGTAACCCCTAATGCTAACGTTAATCAACTACCTCAGGGCCGAAGCAGCGGCGGCTAAACGTCCGCGGCTAAATGTCCCTTTCCGCAAGCTAAGGTGCCGCACGATCCGGCCGACCCTATGTCTAGAGACGCACAAACTGTCAAATGCGTCGGCGTCATCGTAAAACCGTTTTTTTTTTACTAAATTCTATCCCCTAAACGTTTCGCCCGGCCTCAAAGAGTTAATAATGTCGCCGGCGGAATATCGGCGGTACGCGAAAACAGCGCGCGTCCTACTTATAGACTCAGCAAATTAGCATGTTAAATGAAATGGCGCTGCTCGTTAAATTGAGGTTTGGCGAATCGCTCGCACATTCTGACTCCGCCTGGGATTTTGTGTTGACGCGTTTCGCATGCTTCCCGACCTCGGGTAATAGTCTCTAGCCGCTGCTAGTTATTATTAATATTCAGGCTGTTGTATCAGGTGACGTTCCAGTTGTGCCTGAGGACGAGTGACACACTGTAGCGTTTAGTGACATTATTAGGTCACTGGGTATTCCGTACCGGTGTTTATGGCTGGAATCGAACCTACAACCTTGTGTCGTCCGAACAAGCTAATGGCTAGGGTGACCAGATGTCCCAGGACAGCCTCGGTTTTTAGGGCTCTGTCTCGACTTTTTCGGGTGCTATCCCGGTTTTTTGATCCCCCTGGCGAGCACCGACTGCGTGACATTTATCCCGGTTTTTGCCGGGACAAATATGGTCATAGGGTAATTCTAACGGTATGCCTTTCTCTGCATCACCCTGTATTTTTTAGTGGCTGCTTTTGTTTGTTCCAGAAAACATATTGAAATAAAATATCATGGATTGGGCGCTTTAAAGATGGCCGCCCTTATGATGGCAGGCTCTCTTTGGAGGCTTCCAACACGACGTTGGTTACTAGAAGTGCATGATGGGAAAAGGTGACAGCAGAAAGGATTGGTTGCGTTCCATATATATTGAGTTAACATCTGTTTTTGGAGGGTCTACTTGTGCCTCAGTTTTTAGGGCTGATGTCACACAACGGGGCTGGATTTGGCTTGTCCGGCTAATACCTGGTTTTCCCATATATGGCCGGCTCTTCGCTCCTCTGGCAAAGTAGATCCATACGAACAGATGACGGGAGAATATTCAGAGATTAGCTGTATTCCCATCCAGAACAAATAGTCCATAAATCACCCTCCGGCGAGATATTAATAGCTGCTATCTCAAGGCAAATTGCTGCAAAAAAAAGTCTCGGGCGCACGAAAAATGTCTACTTTGTTTTCTTTCGGAATGTTTTCCGCGCGTCTCACCAAATCCGTTGTACAGTAATTCTCTCACTTCCCTGGCTGAATAGTTTCTGTCCCACAGGGGCATCGCGAGGATTAACCATTCAAGTACCGACTTAGAGCCTTAGGAAACTGTGTCTGTAGGGTACACGAGATCCCAAGATAGATGAGGTAGCAGAGCGCTCAAATGCCAGGTCAAATAAATGATGTAGCGCCAGAACCAACATCAAAGGAAGTCCAGAATCACACATGTAAAGTAGTGGTAATGCAGCTAACAATATGGGGACAGTCCTCCTGAAGACAGGTAGTGGGTCGTGCGAGATCAGCCACGATCAATCTCGTTGGTAGGTTCCCCTGTAGCAATAATTACTCACGTTCCTTGGTGTGGCTGGCTGTGCAACTTCCAATGCTGGAATGCAGAAGTAGAAGATGAAGAGGAGCGCAGGAAAGGACCCAAAAATCAAAAATATATTATAAAAGGTACTTTATTGTGTCTTGAGACTCATCCAACGCGTTTCGTGCTGCACCCCCCTGAGGAAGACCCCCCTGTGGGATGGAAACGTTGGAGCTATGTGCTGTATTTAATACATTCATTTTCATTCACCTGAGTGCTGTCTCCCTTTTTGCTGCTATGCGGTAATGCATACTTTTATTATTTATATGGGACAGGCACCTATTCATTTTTTAATTTCTATTGGAGTGCCAGTGATTTTTTTTTTTTTTTTTAACACACACTTTTTGGATAAGCGGTAATAAGGGTCGCTGGGTTAAGGTTGCTCAGGGGTCATACATCACCAGTAAATATATACACGAGTCGCGTCTGGTTTCACTGCAGGGGTCCAATTATGGTGTTCTAAGGTAAGGAAGGACATGGGCCCGACATCACATATGGAATTAGAGGGGTTACATAAACATAATATGTAAATGAGGGAAGTGCAGTGGTTCATTGAGTGTCCCTCACCACAAGTTGAAAGTAGCTTGGAGAAGGCCATACAAAAGCAGCAAGGGTTTGCTCTGTTAATTCAGTCCAATGACACCTGGTGTCAAAGGAATGAACCAATTTCACTGTCCTAATCCAGAAAACACAGCTAAAAAAAATGGAAAGGCCTCTTAATATCAGGAAGGAACCAGCATAGGCGCCAAACTGATCCAGCACTTCTGTCTTAAACCTCATTTTCTGGAGCACTGAGAGAGACCCAGCACAACAAAGGACGTCTCTATTCTTTATCAGACGCTCTGCTGCCCATCAGTGATAGCCTCTGTCGGATCTTCACAGTATAGTTTTTCAAACCCCTTTGAGCTCATGGTGAGCAAAAACAATGCCCCATGAGCCTTTTCTGCACTAATTTGCATATTTGGTTAGTGAATATATAGGAACCAAAATACCACAAGACACTTATATTAAGGAGTCCCACACACCCTGTAACTATTCTGACTGGTTCCTAATCACAAACAGCATCTCCTCCCATTGTCCGCTCACTAAGGGGTCATCTTTAAGAAAAGAGAGGTCACGTGATCGTTTTCCCAGGTGGCTCCGGGTGTAAATCCTTTTACCCGAAGTAACTAAGGAGTCGTGGGTTCCAATCCCCACATTTCCCAGCACCTTTTAGGGTTGGACTTTATAAGCATTACACAGGCTTCCAGTCCCCACGTATTCCTTTTCTATGAGCATTTACATGGAGGGATAGACTATAAGAAGTAAGAAGACTTGCAATGTATTGTCTGTTGGTGGCTCATCAGATAAGTGCCGCTGCTCTCAGTGTGTGAGGTGCCGGGTTCGAATCCTGACACTGGTAACCAGCAGCCCTGTACCTAATCCTAATACAGGTAACCAGCAGCCCTGTACCTAATCCTGACGCAGGTAACCAGCAGCCCTGTACCTAATCCTGACGCAGGTAACCAGCAGCCCTGTACCTAATCCTGAAACAGGTAACCAGCAGCCCTGTACCTAATCCTGAAACAGGTAACCAGCAGCCCTGTACCTAATCCTGACCCAGGTAACCAGCAGCCCTGTACCTAATCCTAATGCAGGTAACCAGCAGGTAATCCTGATGAAGGTTAGTGAGTGTGATAGCAGCCTGCAGCCTGATAGCTGTTGCAGGTGAGTGTAATAGAACCCAGCAGCCCTTACTGCGATGCACAGTGCAAAGAAAGGGCTTTTTATTTTGCAGGAAACCCTAGAAAAGCTGAAGTGTGGTGTGAAAGGAAAGTGGGGGCGTCAGGGCCCCCCGGGGCAGGTCAGTAACAGGCCAATCTAAGTGGGGCCTAATTGTCACAATACACTCGGGGTAAGTGTGACATTTAAGCCTCACTTAGAGTTGGACCTGTCACTGACTGGTGGTCACTGGGACCCCCGGCCGTCCCCCCGCTCATACCGTTACCCTGGGAGAGAAAGAAAAGATAATTATTACACATTAACCCCTCCAGCTCCCAAGGGGCGAGTGGCAGATAAAGACGCCATGCACACAACTGTCGCCCACCAGCTGATACTTCATACTGATGTGCAGAGATATTCTTCTGCACATTCCCAGTGCATTACAGGGAGAAACCGTCTATCAATAATCATTATATCCCATGAATGTAATACAGAGAGCGCTCTCTGTATCCCATGAATGTAATACAGAGAGCGCTATCTATAAATATTAAAAAGAAATATAACAATAACTTGTATCGCTTTCTCCCACCGGGACTCAAAGCGTTTAACACAGCATTCCAAAAGAGTTTGAAGCAGGGGGTCTCCAGAGCTGGACTATGTTCATTTCAGCTCCGGAGACCCCCTGCTTTCTCAGATAACACCCCCCCCCCCCCCCCCCCCCCCCCGCAGGAGGTAAGTATCGCCGCGCAGTTTAAAGGTCCCGGTGATGTCGGCCAATAGGATGCAGCAGCAAGGGATGTCATGTGACATTAAGTTAGTCCCAAGTGGCCCATCCCGAGTGGCTACCGTCTCCCCTACAGCGGTAACCATTTCGGGAAGGAGGAGGTCCCCGGGGCTGGAATTAACGCGGTTCAGATCGCGAGACCCCCGGCTTCGAACCTATTAAATAAAAGTGTCGCCCGGCGTGCTGCTGTAATGGTAACAGTTCCAACAAATACAGGAACACATTTACAGCTATAAATGTGCAGAATATCGCAGGGACTGACGCTGTAAAGACCTGAGCCTGTGTGTTTAAAGACTTCCGGGGAGGATCCCTCGGACCGTGCGAGGCAGAGAGTTACAGAGAGGGGAGCAGCGTGGCTGAAAGCTCGGGCCCCGGAGCAAGCCAGGGGGATTCTGGGAAATGTAGGTGCACTAGGGGTTAAAGGAATGTTTGATCGCCAATTTTAGAAATGTATTTATTAATAAAAACATTTTTTCTAGGATAGAAATCAATTTCGATTTCAAGTATGGCATAGTTATGGCGTTACATAAATGGCGTGTTGGCGGCTACAACACCCGGCGAGGATTGTACATGACAGCGGCAGGTCTGGGGGTGCGTCACTTATTTGTACCGTCAGAGACCAAACCAGTCGCCCTCTCACTAAACACACAGAACCCCAGCAAGCGCCCTCAAGTCTATTCTATAAATGGCATTTTTGACCCTAATCTGAGTCTTTTCATTTTACAAATCTTTGGTCCCCCATCTGCACACAGACCTTTATATGGGGGGCTCATTCCTCCCATCTGCATTTCTATTTATCCCTGCAAACATTCTCCCAACGTACGTCAATTTTACTCATTTCTCACCATATCGCCCTAAAATGAACAACTACCTACATAGGAACAACTACCTACATAGGAACAACTACCTACATAGGAACAACTACCTACATAGGAACAACTACCTACATAGGAACAACTACCTACATAGGAACAACTACCTACATAGGAACAACTACCTACATAGGAACAACTACCTACATAGGAACAACTACCTACATAGGAACAACTACCTACATAGGAACAACTACCTACATAGGAACAACTACCTACATAGGAACAACTACCTACATAGGAACAACTACCTACATAGGAACAACTACCTACATAGGAACAACTACCTACATAGGAACAACTACCTACATAGGAACAACTACCTACATAGGAACAACTACCTACATAGGAACAACTACCTACATAGGAACAACTACCTACATAGGAACAACTACCTACATAGGAACAACTACCTACATAGGAACAACTACCTACATAGGAACAACTACCTACATAGGAACAACTACCTACATAGGAACTACTGAGACCTTACACACCTCAGCACTCTGCAACACTTCCCACCTACCTCCTGAGACATTACACCCCAGCACTCCCTGCAACACCTCCCACCTACCTCCGGAGACCTTACACCCCAGCACTCCCTGCAACACCTCCCACCTACCTCCGGAGACCTTACACCCCCCCCCAGCACTCCCTACAACACCTCCCACCTACCTCCTGAGACATTACACCCCAGCACTCCCTGCAACACCTCCTGAGACCTTACACTCTCTGCAACACCTCCCTCCCACCTACCTACATCACTGCTCTCTACTGCAGCAATATAGCCTTTTATACCCAGCACCACCCTCACCTGTGGGTCACCTGGGTCGCTTTTCAGCCAATCGGAATGAAGCTTTCCACCAATCAGGCAGCAGCACAGGTGTAGCGTGAGGATAATTAGTGGTGACGTCACACGTCTGTGACTGAATGAATTAATTGTATCAATGATGTCACATGGGCGTCACTGTGCTTCCTGTTTAATAACACGAGGCGCTGTTAGCGCAGGTAGCAATGTCTGCGCCCCCCTTCCCATGAATGAAAGTGAAGGAATCCCCCCCTGTGCCCGGCTGCCCTTCTCACTGTAGGGATGGGCGGAGGCTGGGGCACTATATTCTATATTATTAGGAGCTGTTATCACTTCCACCCCATCCCCTGCCATTCCCCTGCGTGGAGATGAGAAAGTGACCTGCAGCCCAACGCTTTCTCATGACATGAATAAGAGAAGGGGGCTGAGTTTAGTATTTTAATGTAACTCAGTATTTGCGTAAAAACCTTCCCGTCTCTGGGAAAAGTAACCCCAGGAGCTTACACTCCTTTCTGTTTGCCGCTGATGTAACATCCTCAGAGGAAAGCGGCGTGCGAATAATTAAAGGGTTAACGTGAAATCCTTTAACGGTTTTATATTCTCTATTTCCATTCTGGCGTCTGTCAAAGTGACACTACAAACAGGACTGGAATTAGGGCACAGCACACTAAGTCATTGCAACGGCTAGAGCAGGGGGCGGCCAACGCCAGTGTGCAAGAGCCACCAACAGGTCAGGTTTTCAGGATATCTCTGCTTCAGCAGAGGTGGCTCAAGCATGGACTGATTGAGCCACCTGTGCTGAAGCAGTGATATCCTGAAAACCTTACCTGTTGGTGACTCTTGAAGACTGGAGATGGCCGCCCCGGGCTAGATCAAGCTCCAGGGCCTTTGGACCCCCTCCCCCCTTCTGTCCTCCCCTCATCTCTTCCCCCCCCTTTCTTCTATCTCCCCCCCCTTTCTTCTATCTCCCCCCATCCTCTCTCTGCCCTCTCACCCCTCTTCTCCATCCCCTTTTCTTCCCCCCTCTTCCTCCCCCTCTCCATCCCCCATTTCCCCCTCCCTCTTCCTCCCCCCTCTCCTCACCCTCCTCTTCCCCCTTCTTCTCCCTCCCCGTTCCCCCCTCTTTCCCCGCTCTTCCTCGACTACCTCTTCCCCCCCCTTTTTTTCTTTCCTCCCCTCTTCTACTCTCTTCTCCCCACCCTCTTCTTCTCCCCCTCTCCTCCCTCCCCCCCCCCACCCCCTTGACATTCAGGTATCCGGGTAATGGCAAGGTTGTATAATAATGTGTGCCAGGAACTTTTATATTACAACGATCCTTTATCCGTGTCCCCAGCACAGGGACCGCTCATGTATATCGGAACACATTGAACATGGTTTTCATTCAGACACACACACACACACACACGTGTGTCTCCCATCTGTGCCCGCTCTTAACACGGGATTGGCGGTACTCTGACATAGTTACTTGAGTAGGTGTGGGACGCGGCCCCCCTTGTCTCTCCGGGACCCTTTAAGTAGCGATCCGACTATTCAGGGCACTTAAGGGAAATCCTGATGGGTCTCCAATACCAATCAATACCCAATACCAATCAATACCCAATACCAATCAATACCCACTACCAATCAGTACCCAATACTAATCAGTACCCAATACCTTGCTGTCTGTTTCTGCCACTTCCATGCAGTCTGATGACGAATATTAGCGCCGATCCGCGGTTAGAGCTGGTCCGCCCGAACCCGGGAGCCATCTTACCTGGGGCCCTGTATAGCGTGCCGTATTCCGTTTACTAAACTGTACAGGACTCCATCCTGTTTTTAGGGACTCCTTACTGGGGGGGGGGGGGGGGGTACTGTCCCTATCTACAACGTAATAAACAGGGGGCCTGGCCTGTGCTATTACTTTACTAGTATTGTATTACTTATCGACACTCCCCGAGGCTCCTCTCCTCTGGATCCCCAAGAACCTAACCTTCTAAAACAGTTCCTCCTCCTTAAATATGACGTGACGTATGGATCCACACAGCACCTTTTAGGAGGGGGGGGGGTGGGTTTACAGGATAGATGGGTTCTCACGCCCCAGAATCGCGTCTCCCCAGCTGGGCGCGGTGCTCTTCTCGATACTCAACAACCTCGTTTTAAAAGGGCCAGGAAAAGTAGCAGTACTGTGTCTCATCGCAGGAGATCCTGTAATCGGGCTGATAATAACGGTTTATAGCGACGGGTTCTCGGAGGCTTGGCGCGCGCCATTAGAACGGAAAATAGCGGCGCTTTCTGACATGGATTCTGTTTCCTACAAAATAGTATCGGTTTCCCCAAAAAATGCAGTGGTACTTGTTACCATCCTATATTAACCATTGCTGCTAACGCCTAATCTGAGAAGTGAGGGCGCCCGCACAATTTCGGGGGGAGAGTCACAAGAGACTCCCCACTGCGGGGGACTCGATTTTGATGACATTGGCTCCCCCCTCCTCCTCTCCTCCCCTCCCTCCTCATCTCTCTCATCTCCAACCCCCCTCCTCCTCATCTCCTCTCTCCTCCCCCCCTCCTCCTCTCTCCCCCCCCCCCCTCCTCCTCTCTCCCCCCCCCCTCCTCCTCTCTCCCCCCCCCCCCTCTTCCTCTCTCCTCCCCCCCCTCCTCCTCTCTCCTCCCCCCCTCCTCCTCTCTCCTCCCCACCCTCCTCCTCTCTCCTCCCCCCCTCCTCCTCTCTTCTCCCCCCCCCCTCCTCCTCTCTCCTCCCCCCCCTCCTCCTCTCTCCTCCCCCCTCCTCCCCCCTCCTCCTCTCTCCTCTTCTCTCTCCTCCCCACCCCCCTCTCTCTCTCCTCTCTTCTCACCCCCCCCTCCTTCTCTCCTCCCCTTCTCCTCCTCTCTCTCCTCTCCCCCCTCTCTCTCAATCACTTGGGCTGGTGTCACTGTCACACAGGGACTTATTGCTTTTGGCAGGAGACCAAATGTCTGGGTCATCACCGAAGTTACTCTTCGGGGGGCTCCTACTTCCCTCAGGAAGATGGGTTAGGGGCGATATTAGGAGGAGAGGCCTGTGCTGGTCTTACTTTGGGCCCCCAAGTTTCCGGGGTCAGCTCCTACCGGACCCCAACTGCAGAAACCCCTGTATTTCTCTGCATTGTTACCTAATAACCAGCTATATCTGTTAATAATCTTCATAGACTAATTGTCACCCTAATTATAACACGATTTCTCATATCACACTGACAGTGCGCACAGCGCTCTACATAAGATGTTGCAGGCATGAAACCCTGGCCTGAAGAGCTTACACTCTAATGCCGGGCACAGAGAGATAGATCGACTTGCTACAAGGTCACAAGGAGAGTTGATTCCAACGTGAGCTCACTTACTTCTCGGGGACGTACCCCGTGATCTGCACTCAGCCCCGCTCGCTCTGCCGGGTCTTCGCCAGCCGTTAAGGGGTTAACGCGGCCTCTCAGACGCCCTTCCCCAGAAGCGGCGTCTTGTAGTGAGTCGGGATTGGCCGGCGGCCAGGCTCATTCTTAAATGGTAACAGACGTTCTGGCGCGGATCCAGCGCTAACTCACTGCAGGGTCGCCCGTCTTTGGGTGAGAAACGGCGTGTTTGGGCGAAAGAGGATGCCAAGGAAGGGATACAATTCCTTAACTATATATATATATGGCTATTTTTCCCCCATACAATAAAAAGGATATATATATATATATATATATATATATATATATATGCGTCCAATTGTATCCAAACATAGACAAAAGCCAGCTCCATGATTTTAGAAACCACCAGGCACCATTTGGTTACGATATCTTAAGAGGCGTCCAAATCTATAGTGACCCGACAGCTTTCCAAAATCTATAGTGGATTATAATTTGTCCCTGTTTTGGGTAACGCTGCGTAATGAGCGCTGATTAAACGCAGTTTTGCGTCCCTGAGCCCTGGCCAGAACCTCTCCACCCGCGGGGTCCTTTACTGATCCTGATCTCTGATAGTGCCGTGCTAGCGACCGTTACCCCCCAGCGGGATAGTAACGAAATGATATACCACAGCTGAAAAAGCTGTGTAATGCGGCAGGCAAAAGCATAGAGAAGTAAAGAGTGGGAGTGCTCATTTGCCTGCCAATACCCAGAATCCCTGGCTGCAGCGGAAGCAATGTGTGCAAAGAGATAATGGGGAAGGGCAGACCTCTCTGAGACGTGTGAATATGCTCACACGTGGTATTTTTCTTTGCTGTGCACTATATACCATAGGAAACACGTGGCCCAGTTAGTCTACTGGTGCCACTTATATGATGAACTGCTCAGGACCGGGCCTGGATGTTCTGTTCCCGGTAAGCCGGACCTCTGAACAGTTTAGATTCAATTATCACATGTGTCAACAGTTAAATATCGGGCAGATTAAGTGTTAGCCCAGTGACGTGTGGAACTGTTTCAAGTATGCAGCGAAACATCTCACTAACAACACGCGCGCGCTCTCCCCCAGCGCGTCACGCCGTCAGTGGGAAGTAGGGTGCCAGGTGTCCAGTACTGAACCGGACTGTCCTGTATTTGGACACTGTCCAGTAAAAAATGAGAGTTAATATTGGAGATGTATCTGTATACCGGTATTACCTCTCTGGGCGTGTATGTGTATACCGGTATTACCTCTCTGGGCGTGTATGTGTATACCGGTATTACCTCTCTGGGCGTGTATGTGTATACCGGTATTACCTCTCTGGGAGTGTATGTGTATACCGGTATTACCTCTCTGGGTGTGTATGTGTATACCGGTATTACCTCTCTGGGCGTGTATGTGTATACCGGTATTACCTCTCTGGGTGTGTATGTGTATACCGGTATTACCTCTCTGGGCGTGTATGTGTATACCGGTATTTCCTCTCTGGGCGTGTATGTGTATACCGGTATTACCTCTCTGGGTGTGTATGTGTATACCGGTATTACCTCTCTGGGCGTGTATGTGTATACCGGTATTACGTCTCTGGGCGTGTATGTGTATACCGGTATTACCTCTCTGGGCGTGTATGTATATACCGGTATTACCTCTCTGGGCGTGTATGTGTATACCGGTATTACCTCTCTGGGCGTGTATGTGTATACCGGTATTACTTCTCTGGGCATGTATGTGTATACCGGTATTACGTCTCTGGGCGTGTACGTGTATACCGGTATTACCTCTCTGGGCGTGTATGTGTATACCGGTATTACCTCTCTGGGCGTGTATGTGTATACCGGTATTACCTCTCTGGGCGTGTATGTGTATACCGGTATTACCTCTCTGGGCGTGTATGTGTATACCGGTATTACCTCTCTGGGTGTGTATGTGTATACCGGTATTACCTCTCTGGGCGTGTATGTGTATACCGGTATTACCTCTCTGGGCGTGTATGTGTATACCTGTATTATCTCCCTGGGCGTGTATGTGTATACCGGTATTACCTCTCTGGGCGTGTATGTGTATACCGGTATTACCTCTCTGGGCGTGTATGTGTATACCGGTATTACCTCTCTGGGCGTGTATGTGTATACCGGTATTACCTTTCTGGGCGTGTGTGTGTATACCGGTATTACCTCTCTGGGCATGTATGTATATACAGGTATTACGTCTCTGGGCGTGTACGTGTATACCGGTATTACCTCTCTGGGTGTGTATGTGTATACCGGTATTACCTCTCTGGGCGTGTATGTGTATACCGGTATTACCTCTCTGGGCGTGTATGTGTATACCGGTATTACCTCTCTGGGCGTGTATGTTTATACCGGTATTACCTCTCTGGGTGTGTATGTGTATACCGGTATTACCTCTCTGGGCGTGTATGTGTATACCGGTATTACCTCTCTGGGCGTGTATGTGTATACCTGTATTATCTCCCTGGGCGTGTATGTGTATACCGGTATTACCTCTCTGGGCGTGTATGTGTATACCGGTATTACCTCTCTGGGCGTGTATGTGTATACCGGTATTACCTCTCTGGGCGTGTATGTGTATACCGGTATTACCTTTCTGGGCGTGTGTGTGTATACCGGTATTACCTCTCTGGGCGTGTATGTGTATACCGGTATTACCTCTCTGGGCGTGTATCTGTATACCGGTATTACCTCTCTGGGCGTGTATGTATATACCGGTATTACCTCTCTGGGTGTGTATGTGTATACCGGTATTACCTCTCTGGGCGTGTATGTGTATACCGGTATTACCTCTCTGGGCGTGTATGTGTATACCGGTATTACCTCTCTGGGCGTGTATGTGTATACCGGTATTACCTCTCTGGGCGTGTATGTATATACCGGTATTACCTCTCTGGGCGTGTATGTGTATACCGGTATTACCTCTCTGGGCGTGTATGTGTATACCGGTATTACCTCTCTGGGCGTGTATGTGTATACCGGTATTACCTCTCTGGGCGTGTATGTGTATACCGGTATTACCTCTCTGGGCGTGTACGTGTATACCGGTATTACCTCTCTGGGGGTGTATGTGTATACCGGTATTACCTCTCTGGGCGTGTATGTGTATACCGGTATTACCTCTATGGGCGTGTATGTGTATACTGGTATTACCTCTCTGGGCGTGTATGTGTATACCGGTATTACCTCTCTGGGCGTGTATGTGTACACGCCGCTGGGTAATGCAGCCAATCAGGAGGAGGTGTCAGGAGCCTGGGGGTGGGGCCAAGGAGAGGAGGAAACAGCATGGAGCAGAGAGAGGTGTGTGTGTGGCGAGCGTGTCGCACCGGAGGAGCGGCCTGGCCACCCTGGACGTAATAACACTGCGCTGCTGACCGGTCATCTCTTGGGTTACAATGGGGCCCATTTTCCATCCACAACAGAACAGCATTTCTTACACTCAGGTCACTTGCCTTTGAAGTGGGCGAAACCCGGGATCGAATCCCACTGCCAGGCTCTTGTGAGCTTGGCCTCCTTCAAGTGTGACAGTGAGCGTAGGGACTCATTTTGTCCAAATACATTGTATGTCCAGCGCTGGGTACACTGTCACGGGATTGTTATTATTCTATGTGAGTGTATATGTTCTGGAATAAATATATGTATCACGTTAGCCTTCCAGTGACTTGCCCGAGAAATGTATCAAACGCAATAAAAACCGTTTATTGCGCTCGCTGCGGCTCTAAACCGCCGGTGTTCAACCCCAATCCTCAAGCCCCCCCTAACAGGTCAGCTTTTAAGGATTTCCCTGCTTCAGCACAGGTGGCTCAATCAGTTCCAGCTTCAGCACAGATGGCTCATTCAGTTTCAGCTTCAGCACAACTGGCTCAATCAGCCCCAGCGTCAGCACAGGTGGCTCAATCAGTTCCAGCATCAGCACAGATGGCTCATTCAGTCTCAGCTTCAGCACAGGTGGCTCAACCAGCCCCAGCACAGGTGGCTCAATCAGTTCCTGCTTCAGCACAGGTGGCTCAATCAGAGGCTCAGTCTTTGACTGAGCCTCTGATTGAGCCATCTGTGCTGAAGCTGGGATATCCTTAAAACCTGACCTGTTGGGGGGGGGGGTCTTGAGGACTGAATGACAGACGACCCGATAACCTCTGGGCTGCAGCACGCGGACGTGGCTTTGTCTCGAGCGGCCTCTGTGACATTCTCCCGTCGGTGCTAACACATATATTTAACCAGCCTCTCACTGTGCGTACTCTCTGCAGCCTTACAAAGCCGGGAAACACAGGGCACGTTCCAGCGACAAAATAGCATATGTGACCACTGCCTCCTGATCCCATTCCATCGCGCCACTGAAATAGCTCGTGGGTAATGGTCACGGTACACAGTGGCTGGGTATCAACCGGGCACGTGGCTTTCTATGTCAATAAGCGCCGGCTTCACTGGCACACAGCGGTGAAAGGGTTAAGCAATATATTATCCGTGTGCGGTGTATTAACAAATGCAGGATATATTTATTGCCGCGAGGCTCTCTGCCTATCTGTTTGCTGCAGGTATGTCTTTCTAACGTACGATCTATATCGGGAGCGGCCAACCTCCAGTCTCCAAATGGCTACCAACAGGCCAGGTTTGCAGGGTATCCCTGCTTCAGCACAGGTGCAATCCCTGGATTCAGGGTAGCCCTGTTTCAGCACAGGTTGAATCAGAATATCCCTGCTTCAGCACAGATTGAGCCACCTATGCTGAAGCAGGGATATCCTTGGCCTGACCTGTTGGTGGCCCTTGAGGACTGGGATTGGCACCCCCTGATCTAGCGTATAGAGCCCTAAACGCTGTGTAATGCGGCAGGCGCTGTATAAGCTTATAAGGGTGTAAGTTAAAATGGACAAGCAGCAAAGAGTGAAGCACTGGGCTCATTTGCATGTCATTACCCAGAATCCCTAGCTGCAGTGGAAGCACGGTATGCTAACAGATAATGGGGGAGGGCAGGATTGCATACCTGTCTGAGACATTAGGTTGTTTTTTTACTGTAAAGTATGATCCAAACCATTGCTCCAATGATTAATGAACACACTTTTTTTGTTTTTTAATTTGGCTTTTTTTTTTTAGACACTTTAAGCTGCTTAGATCCATTTTTCTCTGGAAAGAAATGTCAGTGCATATTATCCGGGGGTAAGGATGAGACTGTAACGCTGGGTACATATCAACTATTCATCTGGGGTTCCGGGGACCGGGGCTGTTATTAATCATATCATAATAATGAGGTGGATATATAATAATATGAATAATAATAGTACAATAATAATATGAATAATATCAAAATAATGAGGTTGATATAATAATACAGTATAATATTATGAGGTTGATATAATAATATAATAATATTATGAGGTTGATATAATAATATTATGAGGTTGATCGATCGTAATATATCATGATGATAATGAGGCTGATCTATAATAATATTCAAATAATTTACGTTGATATAATAATAATAATAATGTATGAATATAATACAATCAATAATAATATTAAAATAATGAGGTTGATATAATATTAAGAATAATAATATTAATAATAATAATGTGTGAATATAATAGAATCAATAATAATATTAAAATAATGAGGTTGATATAATAATAACAATAATAATGTATGAATGTAATAGAATGAATATTAATGAGATTGGTCATAATAATGTCCCTTATAATGTCTCCTGTCCATCACACCCACGTGCTGCTCACACAGCCGTCAATCAATCTGGTACATGCGGCCACGCCCACTGAACTGGAATCCATGGAAACCCTGGCAAGCCAATAGAACAGCGGCACCGCTGACTGACTGGAGCGCTCAACCAATCGCATTGCAAGTGGGCGGGTGGGAACAAGGGGGGGGGAAAGGATGGAGAGGGAGAGGAGAAGTAACGGTTTCGGGATGTGATTGGCAGGGCGGGGGACCAATGAAAGCGCGGGAATGGGAAGTGCTGGCCAATGGGAGAGGCGTGTGGTTGCGGGGGGCGGGTGCAGAGCGTGCGGCCGGGGGGCGGAGGGAGTGAAGCGGTGACACGGAGCCCGGAGCCGGAGCTGGAAGGACTGAGGTGCGGGGTCTCCCCCAGGAACCGAGGGTGAGAGGTACCCCCGCATTGTTACCGCTTCATAAATACCCCCTCCTACACACCCCTCCTGTCTGTGCCTATATATATATATACCCCCTCCTACATGTGCCCCTTTAAATACCCCCCACCTCTGCATATATATATATATATATATATATATACACCCCTCCTACCTGCATCCCTATATATATATATATATACCCCCCCAACTCTGCCCCTATAAATACCCCCCCCACCTCAGCCCCTATATTTATCCTACCTCTGCCCCTATAAATACCCCTCCTACCTGCGTCCCTATAAATACCCCTCCTACCTGCGTCCCTATAAATACCCCTCCTACCTGTGACCCTATAAATACCCCTCCTACCTGTGACCCTATATATACCCCTCCTACCTGTGCCCCTATATATATATATACCCCTCCTACCTACGTCCCTATAAATACCCCCTCCTACCTGCTTCCCTATATATACACCCCTCCTACCTGCGTCCCTATATATACACCTCTCCTACCTGCGTCCCTATATATGCACCCCTCCTACCTGCGTCCCTATATATACACCCCTCCTACCCTATATATACACCCCTCCTACCTGCGTCCCTATATATACACCACTCCTACCTGCGTCCCTATATATACACCACTCCTACCTGCGTCCCTATATATACACCCCGCTTACCTGCGCCCCCATATATACCCCTCCTACATGTGCCCCTATATATACCCCTCCTACCTGTGCCCCTATATATACCCCTCCTACCTGTGTCCCTATATAAAAACCTACCTGTGCCCCTATAAATACCCCCTCCTACCTGCGCCCCTATAAATACCCCCTCCTACTTGCGCCCCTATAAATGCCCCCTCCTACGTTCGCCCCTATAAATACCCCCTCCTACCTGCGCCCCTGTAAATTCCCCTTCCTACCTGCGCCCCTGTAAATACCCCCTCCTTCCCATGGCCCTATAAATACCCCCTTTGTGCCCCTTTATAAATACCCTCCGAAACCTCATGCTTCCTGCGTTTACACAATATAAACAGCATTGTTCCTCTCCAGCCCGGACATCTCGTTATTTGTTTCTCTGCCTTTACAAACCTTCCCCTGTAACCATCTGAAGTACTCTGCCCGCTCTATCACCCCATCCTGCCCCCGCATATCATACATACCCCCATCACATATACGCGCTCATCCTATACTGTACATTCCCACATATCACTCACTAATACCCCATACATTCCATACATACCCCATCACTCACCAATACCCAGCACATCCCATACATACCCCATCACTCTCACTAATACCCCGCACATCCCATACATACCCTATCACTCTCACTAATACCCCGCACATCCCATACCTACTCCATCACTCTCACTAATAACCAGCACATCCCATACATATCACATCACAAATACCCCGCACATCCCATACATACCCCCATCACTCTCACAAGTACCGCACACATCCCATACATACCCCTATCACATCACAAATACACCCCACATCCCATAGATACCCCATCACCCTCACAAATACCCCCACATCCCATAGATACCCCATCACCCTCACAAATACCCCCACATCCCATACATACCCCATCACTCTCCCTAATACCCCGCACATCCCATACATACCCTATCACTCTCACTAATACCCCGCACATCCCATACATACCCTATCACTCACTAATACCCCGCACATCCCATACCTACTCCATCACTCTCACTAATAACCAGCACATCCCATACATATCACATCACTAATACCCCGCACATCCCATACATACCCCCATCACTCTCACAAGTACCGCACACATCCCATACTTACCCCTATCACATCACAAATACACCCCACATCCCATAGATACTCCATCACCCTCACAAATACCCCCACATCCCATACATACCCCATCACCCTCACAAGTACACCCCACATCTCATACATGCCCCATCACCCTCAGTGCCCCCCACATCCCATAGATACCCCATCACCCTCAGTGCCCCCCACATCCCATAGATACCCCATCACCCTCACAAATACACCCCACATCTCATACATAGCCCATCACCCTCAGTGCCCCCCACATCCCATAGATACCCCATCACCCTCACAAATACACCCCACATCCCAGACATACCCCCATCACTCTCACAAGTACCGCACACATCCCATACATACCCCTATCACATCACAAGTACACCCCACATCCCATACATGCCCCCATCACCCTCACAAGTACCGCACACATCCCATAATTCCCCTGTCAACCTCACAAATGCCCCACACATACCATACACCCCCCCCCCCAATATCTCCACTCCTACACCGCTCCCCCTCTCTCCCATTTCTGACCTCCTACAAATTTCTCTTCTCCCCTCTCTTCCCCCCCCATCTCCCTTCCCCCCATCTCCCTCCCCCCCTCCCTTCCCCCCTCCCTTCCCCCCTCCCCCCCCTCCCTTCCCCCCTCCCCCCCCTCCCCCCCTCCCCCCCCTCCCTTCCCCCCTCCCCCCCCTCCCCCCCTCCCCCCCCTCCCTTCCCCCCTCCCCCCCCTCCCTTCCCCCCTCCCCCCCTCCCTTCCCCCCCCTCCCTTCCCCCCCTCCCTTCCCCCCCTCCCTTCCCCCCCTCCCTTCCCCCCCTCCCTTCCCCCCCTCCCTCCCTTCCCCCCCTCTCTTCCCCCCCTCTCTTCCCCCCCCTCTTTCCCACCCCCCCCTCTCTTTCCCCCCCCTCTCTTCCACCCCCCTCTCTTCCACCCCCCTCTCTTCCACCCTCTCTCCCCCGTGCCGCAGGGGTTAATAATCCCTGAAGCATCTCTGCAGAGATCAGCAGCTCATGTTTGCGGCGCGGCGCGCGCTCCTGCAGCCACAGCGATGTGTGCGCTAGCTGCAGGAGATCGGTCGCCTGGCGAACGCTTTACGGACGCATCCCTGATTGGCTGAACCAGCTGACGTGACGCTGACGTCGCGCTACTGCAGCCCCAAATCTCAATTTGAGTTGTGGCGGCAAAATGAATCAGCGCCGCGGGCACGTGAAGAACTAGCATAGGCAATCGGGTAAGCGTCCTGGAAGTGCGCGCGGACGCAAGCGCCGCCGCCACCATGAGCTCGCCCTAATCCCTCGCTGCTCCCGGGTACGGTGTGTTATTTACATGGAATTAAAGGTTTGGGTGTTAATGAATCTGTTGCTGCGATGCCAGAAAATTAACCCTTTCCCGCCTGAGGTCCCAGGAACGCACTGCATGCTGGGAATCCGAATTCCCAGAAGCATAGGGGGAAAAAGGCTGTGTTAATTACTGGCGACCCTCATTAGCCCCACTGCAGTGTAATGGATATATATATATTGGTAATGAGTAGCTCTGCTTATTTTTTACTCTTATTATTAAAATCGAAGTATCTGGCTTTGCCCGGGCAGCAGCACGCTGGGAAGCATTGGAAATGACCCACGCGTGTGCCCTTGGCATTTGCATACAAGGCTAGCGTGGTCTGGGCACTCTGTCAGTTTGAGTGTCTCTCTTCCTCTCGCTGTCTCTCTTCTCGTTTCTCTGTCCTCTTCTCTCTGCCTGTCTCTCCTCTCTGCCTGTCTCTCCTCTCTGCCTGTCTCTCCTCTCTGCCTGTCTCTCCTCTCTGCCCGTCTCTCCTCTCTGCCTGTCTCTTCTCCTCTCTGCCCGTCTCTTCTCCTCTCTGCCCGTCTCTTCTCCTCTCTGCCCGTCTCTTCTCCTCTCTGCCCGTCTCTTCTCCTCTCTGCCCGTCTCTTCTCCTCTCTGCCCGTCTCTTCTCCTCTCTGCCCGTCTCTTCTCCTCTCTGCCCGTCTCTTCTCCTCTCTGCCCGTCTCTTCTCCTCTCTGCCCGTCTCTTCTCCTCTCTGCCCGTCTCTTCTCCTCTCTGCCCGTCTCTTCTCCTCTCTGCCCGTCTCTTCTCCTCTCTGCCCGTCTCTTCTCCTCTCTGCCCGTCTCTTCTCCTCTCTGCCCGTCTCTTCTCCTCTCTGCCCGTCTCTTCTCCTCTCTGCCCGTCTCTCCTCTCCCCATTGTCTGCGGTTTAATGCCAGTCTCGGGTGCCGGCAGTGTGCCCTGCTCTGTGCATAGCATAACCACCCTGGTGCCTCAGCCACAGACGAGGCGTTCCAATCCTTGCCCGGGGTGCGCTGGAGGCCTCAGGGAGCAGCGAGTGAGCCACAGTGCTCAGCCCTCCACACCTTTGCTATATTGCGGAGGGGAGGGGAGGGGGGGGGGGGAGAGAGGGAATCAGTGAAGGGGTTAAGGCTGCAGAGTAAGTGCCCCCCACAGCTGTCTGGGTGGAAGGGGGCGGGTCTCCGGCTGCTAAGAGCTGTCACAGCATCAGCTCCGTCCCTTCCTTCCCAGGCAGACAAAGAGCCGTCTGCATCATGGCTAGCCCTCTCCCATCCCCTCCTCATTCTGTCTAATCCCAGCCCCCCTCCCCCTCTTTCCCACCCCTCCCCAGCTTCCCCACAAACCTCTCACTGACCAGGCTCACGTCCCCCAAACACGGAGCCTCCCCCACCCCCTCTCTGAGGCCTGGGTGCTGTGAGGCACCTCTTGGTTAGATTCGGGGCGCGCTGCACGTGTAGTTAGATCACCCCATATCTCGTAGCAATGCCTTATTGCAGGGCTGGCCAGCTGCAGTCCTCAAGGGCCCCCAACAGGTTAGGCGTGCAGGATATCCATGCTTCAGCACAGCTGGCTCAGTCTTCCCTTAAATCCCTTTGTGTTCTGCATACGTGGTTTCCCTGTGATGCAGTGACTGTGATAGCCCTGCTGTGACACGCGTGTGCATGTAGCTACTGATAATGATGTATATTTGCCCCCTCTGCTTGTACGGAGAATCTCTGGTGTAGGCCAGTGGTGAATGTCCGGCCTGTGCTTTGAGCCGGCCTCGCGTACGCCAGAGTGTTAGTTCTTTGGACAAGTTATAAAGCTATGGGAAAGGGGCTTGTGTGTGAAACGCGTTCTGTACCGCGCCGTGCGTCACTGGCTCATCGTTAGAAACATTACGTGCGCATTCTGTGTGACGGCTCCATCAGCTACGAATGTACGTATTAAGTATACAAGTATTAAGTATAACGCTACAAATAAGATGTTAGGCGCTCTCGGCACCTAAAGGGTTATAATTATTGTTGCTGATTATTGGGGGTCTTTGCCCTGATGCCATCATATGAATACACAATGGTGCACAGCGATTCCAGAGCCTGGGACGCGGCTGCAGCGTTTTGGGAGATGTACTTTCAGGGGGCGCAGGGGTGACTCACGTGTCCCACGAATAGTGTGTGTATTAGGGTAAAAAAAATCTCCTTATTATCCCATGTAATCGCTCCCTATAACTCCTCCTATTGCTCCATAAAGCCGCTCTCTATAACACCTCATAGTGCCTCATATAAACCCTCCCTATAACCCCTCCTGTTGTCCATATAACTCCTCCTATTGCCCCATATATCCCCTACCCATAACTCTCTTCCCCCCTGTACTAGAGAAGGTGTTGTTTGGCGTAGCACTGCTTAGTTAATATCCCCCATATTACTGATGTTGACCTCCTGTCCTCCTCTGTAGGTGATTGCCAGTGACTGCTCCCAATGGCCATGTCTCAGAGAGCGGGGCAGGATGAGCCCGAGCGCTACCTCTTCGTGGACCGCGACGTGGTCTACAACCCAGCCACGCAGGCAGACTGGACGGCCAAGAAGCTGGTGTGGGTGCCGTCGGAGCGCCACGGCTTCGAGGCGGCCGGCATCAAGGAGGAGCGGGGGGACGAGGTGATGGTGGAGCTGGCGGAGAACGGCAAGAAAGCCACGGTCAGCAAGGACGACATCCAGAAGATGAACCCGCCCAAGTTCTCCAAGGTGGAGGACATGGCGGAGCTCACCTGCCTGAACGAGGCCTCCGTGCTGCACAACCTCAAGGACAGATACTACTCCGGACTCATCTATGTGAGTACTAAGTATCTCTGCTCCCCTCGGGGATCACCCTCTAAACCAGGCGTTCTCAAGGCCCCCCCCCCCCCCCCCCTCACAGGACCCTAAAAAATGCGGGTTGAATTGTTTTTCCAAAACCAATCTTTGTTTTCAGCAAGGTTAGATTTGTTTTAAGGAAGTCCATTAGATTTATATTGTCCCCGTAAGGTTTATGTTTGGATGGCACTTTTTAAAGATGGCTGCTGTCCTAATTGAAGTATGTATAGATGCTTAGTATCACTATACAGTGCCGTGTGGTGTCGTTTTCGGAGAGAGCTCAGTGGTAAAGTGGTTGGCCTTTGAAGTGGGTAAACCTGGTTTGCATCTCCGTGTTGGCTCCTTGTGACCTTGGGCAAGTAACTTTTTATCACACAAGTGTCCAAATTAGATTGTAAGCTTCTCAGGACAGGGACTTGTTATGCCTGCAGAATAGATGAGAAATAAAGCGAGACTCGCTGTGAGTACTCTAAGGAACGTGTGGGGCTAACGTAATGGCGTCTCGCGTGCCAATAGGAAGCTGTGATGTCATCCGGTGCGGCTTCCTATTGACCTACGTGACGGCCCCTTTTAAACTACAGAGATGCCGGAACCCCCCATGGAGGTTTGTATCTCGGGAAGCAGGGGGTCCCCCGAGCTGAAGTGAATGGGGTTCAGCGCCAGAGACCCCCGGCTTCTGCGCCAGAGACCCCCGGCTTCTGCGCCAGAGACCCCCGGCTTCTGCGCCAGAGAGCCCCGGCTTCTGCGCCAGAGAGCCCCGGCTTCTGCGCCAGAGAGCCCCGGCTTCTGCGCCAGAGAGCCCCGGCTTCTGCGCCAGAGAGCCCCGGCTTCTGCGCCAGAGAGCCCCGGCTTCTGCGCCAGAGAGCCCCGGCTTCTGCGCCAGAGAGCCCCGGCTTCTGCGCCAGAGAGCCCCGGCTTCTGCGCCAGAGAGCCCCGGCTTCTGCGCCAGAGAGCCCCGGCTTCTGCGCCAGAGAGCCCCGGCTTCTGCGCCAGAGAGCCCCGGCTTCTGCGCCAGAGAGCCCCGGCTTCTGCGCCAGAGAGCCCCGGCTTCTGCGCCAGAGAGCCCCGGCTTCTGCGCCAGAGAGCCCCGGCGTCTGCGCCAGAGACCCCCGGCTTCTGCGCCAGAGACCCCCGGCTTCTGCGCCAGAGACCCCCGGCTTCTGCGCCAGAGAGCCCCGGCTTCTGCGCCAGAGAGCCCCGGCTTCTGCGCCAGAGAGCCCCGGCTTCTGCGCCAGAGAGCCCCGGCTTCTGCGCCAGAGAGCCCCGGCTTCTGCGCCAGAGAGCCCCGGCTTCTGCGCCAGAGAGCCCCGGCTTCTGCGCCAGAGAGCCCCGGCTTCTGCGCCAGAGACCCCCGGCGTCTATCCTGTAATAAAACAAATATATAACTGAAACCTGTATTCAGTTACAAAGCGAATATTACAATGTTACACGCGGGGACCACGTTACAGATCCAATGTTACACGCGGGGACCACGTTACAGATCCAATGTTACACGCGGGGACCACGTTACAGATCCAATGTTACACGCGGGGACCACGTTACAGATCCAATGTTACACGCGGGGACCACGTTACAGATCCAATGTTACACGCGGGGACCACGTTACAGATCCAATGTTACACGCGGGGACCACGTTACAGATCCAATGTTACACGCGGGGACCACGTTACAGATCCAATGTTACACGCGGGGACCACGTTACAGATCCAATGTTACACGGGGGGACCACGTTACAGATCCAATGTTATACGCGGGGACCACGTTACAGATCCAATGTTACACGCGGGGACCACGTTACAGATCCAATGTTACACGCGGGGACCACGTTACAGATCCAATGTTACACGCGGGGACCACGTTACAGATCCAATGTTACACGCGGGGACCACGTTACAGATCCAATGTTACACGCGGGGACCACGTTACAGATCCAATGTTACACGCGGGGACCACGTTACAGATCCAATGTTACACGCGGGGATCACGTTACAGATCCAATGTTACACGCGGGGACCACGTTACAGATCCAATGTTACACGCGGGGACCACGTGACAGATCCAATGTTACACGCGGGGACCACGTGACAGATCAATGTTACACGCGGGGACCACGTGACAGATCCAATGTTACACGCGGGGATCACGTGACAGATCCAATGTTACACGCGGGGATCACGTGACAGATCCAATGTTACACGCGGGGACCACGTGACAGATCCAATGTTACACGCGGGGACCACTTGACAGATCCAATGTTACACGCGGGGACCACGTGACAGATCAATGTTACACGCGGGGACCACGTGACAGATCCAATGTTACACGCGGAGACCACGTGACAGATCAATGTTACACGCGGGGACCACGTGACAGATCCAATGTTACACGCGGGGACCACGTTACAGATCCAATGTTACACGCGGGGACCACGTTACAGATCCAATGTTACACGCGGGGACCACGTTACAGATCCAATGTTACACGCGGGGACCACGTATGTTTTGGTGGAGTGGGGAGAGTACTTGCAGCCCCACGTTTGAGATCCATGACACCCCAAGACTTATGTTTTTTTGGGGGATTGATATTGAGATGGTAATGGCGGTGAAACGTGAAATCCTGCGGCGTCCGATCTGTCCGCCCACTGCCTGTCGGGATGTCCGCGCGATGTACGCGCACTGCCTGTCGGGATGTCCGCGGGATGTACGCGCACTGCCTGTCGGGATGTCCGCGGGATGTACGCGCACTGCCTGGCGGGATGTACGCGGGATGTACGCGCACTGCCTGTCGGGATGTACGCGGGATGTACGCGCACTGCCTGTCGGGATGTACGCGGGATGTCCGCGCACTGCCTGTCGGGATGTACGCGGGATGTACGCGCACTGCCTGTCGGGATGTACGCGGGATGTACGCGCGCTTTGTTCTCTGTGGGGTAACTGGATCCATGCTTTGACCCTTTTCGGAGCTTCGTCACGGGACGTGCAGCTGTTTCACTTGTCAAACCTCCCTGTGCCGGCACAGATAAACCAGCAGGCCACGGATCACTTTAGTATCCGTGGCAGGTATTTAAGGGTCAACGTGGGAATTTGCAGCGCAGTTTTAGCGGGATTACGTAGGGTTAAAACCCCTTTTTTAGTTGAGGCCAGTGTGAAGAGCAAAATAATACAAGCGCCTCCAGTCTTGAAGGGTTTATAGCAAAAGGTTAACAGCCCATCCCTGCTTTTTTACCCCCCCTCTCCCCTGCCGCCCTCTCCCCTCATACTACCTCCCCTCTTTCCTCCCCACATAATACCTCACTCTCTCTCACCCATACTACCCCCTCTCTCTCCCCCCCATACTACCCCCCTTACCTCCCCCATAATACCCCACTCTCTCTTCCCCATACTACCTCCTCTCTTCCCCCCCTCTCGCGTCCTCTCTCTTCCTCTCTCCCCCTCCCCCTCTCTCCCTCTCTCTTCCCCCTCCCCCTCTCTCCCTCTCTCTTCCCCCTCCCACTCTCTCTTCCCCTCTTCCCCACCTCCCCCTCTCTCCCTCTCTCTTCCCCCCTCTCTCTTCCCCCCCCTCCCCCTCCCCCCCCTCCCCCTCTCTCTTCCCCCCCCTCTCTCCCTCTCTTCCTCCCCCCCCTCCCCCTCTCTCCCTCTCTTCCTCCCCCCCTCCCCCTTTCTCCCTCTCTTACTCTTCCCCCCCTCTCTCTTCCCCTCTCCCCCCCCCCCTCCCCCTCTCTCTTCCCCCCCTCCCCCTCTCTCCCTCTCTCTTCCCCCCCCTCCCCCTCTCTCTTCCCCCCCCTCTCTCCCTCTCTTCCTCCCCCCTCCCCCTCTCTCCCTCTCTTCCTCCCCCCCTCCCCCTTTCTCCCTCTCTTACTCTTCCCCCCCTCTCTCTTCCCCCCCCCCCTCTCTCTTCCCCCCCTCCCCCTCTCTCCCTCTCTCTTCCCCCCCTCCCCTTCTCTCTTCCCCCCCCTCCCCCTCTCTCTCCCCCCCACCTCCCCTCTCTCTTCCCTCCCCCTCTCTCCCTCTCTTCCTCTTCCCCCCCATTGCCACTGGGCAGTACACCTGCCCCTGTTAGCAGCCCACTCACCCCGGACAAGCATCCCTCTGCCAGGCTGGTTCTGTAAGTGCCATATTGTGTGTTCTGCATAGAGAGGGTTCCTTTGAATTGGCAGATCTCCCCGCGCCTGAGGGATAGCGTAGCAGACAGGGAATTGCTGTACATAGCCAGGTCTAGTCATTCGTCTATTCCTAGCTGTGTGCGTAACATATAGTAGTACTGGGACCCTACGGTTGGTGTGTAAAAGTACAGTTGCCCTTCCTTTAGCACAGAGAGTTTCCCTGACGGTCCTTTCTTCACTTCTGCTGGAAGGCTATGCTATGCATCAACTACTCTTTTGGTCAACAAGCACTTCTGTGCGGGACCTGCCGAGTCTCCCAACATCCAAGCGTGACCCCGTGACCCCGTGACCTCACCCTCCTTTTCCTCTGAGACATTAAACAGCTCTTTCTCCCCGTTCCTTTATTTCAGCTATTGGAAAACTTTCAGGAACTTTTGTGTGAAAACATAACATTTCCTGTTCATCTCGGGGGTGGTCCAGGGGAGGGGGGGGGGGAACAAGCCCGCCTAGGGGGGACCCTCTCCTGCCACATGCATTTCTAGTTCACATCTCTCTTTATTTACCGGCATTACCGGCACCCACGCTGTGTTACAAACGTCCTGTTTTACTGTACATCACCCCCCGTTGCAGTCTGCTAGGAGAGAGTGGAGTGGAGTGGAGTGGAGTGGAGTGGAGTGGAGTGGAGTGGAGTGGAGTGGAGTGGAGTGGAGTGGAGTGGAGTGGAGTGGAGTGATTTAATGGGACTGATGTTAAAATAAAGGAGCGGGTGTGCGTTTAACCCAGGGATGGGCATTTCCAGTCCTCAAGGGCTACCAACAGGTCAAATATCCCAGCTTCAGCACAGGTGGCTCAGTCTTCGACTGCACCACCTGTGCTGAAGCAGGGATATCCTGAAGACCTGGTGGTGTCCCTTGAGGAGTGGAGTTGCACAGTGAGTTTGAGTGCACATACCTAGCATATGACTGGCGTATACATTGGGTAAGTAACAGCATGGAACCCCAAGTATTGTTTGAGGCGCCCCCCCCCCCCCCCTACAGCCTAATGCCAGACCTGGGACCTTCACTCTGTGCCACTTGCAAAGCCGACCGTTACTTGGCCACCGATTCTGTTTTAGACTCTTAAATCAATCTCCAGAGAGCCAGCAGCTGATGTCTTCTATCGGCGTGGCATGTATACGGCGTGGCATGTATACGGCGTGGCATGTATACGGCGTGGCATGTATACGGCGTGAGGTCATCGCGCTGATCCGCCTCGCGGTGCATCGGGAACCCCACTGTTTCCTCCCACGCTTATAAGGCTTTCCGTGAGGCAGAGGTTTGTTTGTGAAATGGTGCTCAAGGTGCTGGGGCTGTATATGATGGAAGGGAGTGTAGGCTGGGTATGATCAATTGTACAGTAGCAGTACTAAGCTTTAAGAGGGCATAAGGTACCCTGAAGGTCGGGGTAGGTTGCCAAAGGACACCCCCCCTTTCCTCATCGGGTAAGCCCCAGGTATGTACTCACAGTCTTGCCTCTCCCAGGGTCTCCCTTCCAGAGCGTGCAGCTGAAGTAGGATAGGAACTCCAAAAACCAGGGTGTGCAGCGCACAGCAAACGAGGATAGCAGGTCTTTCCGGCTCTGGCCTTCCCCATGAAGACGAAGCTTGCCGTTCATGTGCTTTGGGCCTGCGTTGGACTGCGCCATTAGTTCCACCCGATAACACTCTCCAAATCAAAAGCCAGGCCCGCAGGGGTTAAAAGGGCAATCGCTCCTAGGACCAAAGTGAAATCATCCCACTGACATGAGGCATTTGTTGCACAAATCTGACACCTAGAACATTTTTTATGTATTTGTTAAAGTGAGATATGATTTCCTCTGGCTGCTCCCCGCGGTGGGGCTGTCGCGGTGGGGCTGTCGCGGTGGGGCTGTCGCGGCGGGGTACAGCGATAAGGACAGGGTGGAATAAGGGGAAAATAAACACTTGATTTGACAAACACTTCCCCATTCAGAGGCCCCTAAAAAATCCAACTGACCGGCTATATGGGATTGCTCCTTGTTAGTAGGGGCAGGACACTTTAATGCCAAGGGGCACCAAGATGGGTTTGACCTCGGCCCCCTGATCTGCTGCCGTAGTTGACCAGAAGCAGATGAGTCTCCGTGTTGGCAAAGGGCTCTACACGCTGGAATCCCGCAGGCCTCCGACCATATGGAAACAGTCAGGCTGGGAATGAGGATCCTAAATGAGACTATTTGTACAACGGCCCTGCTGCTGTGTGTCTCCCTGGAGCGCGGCCAAGACCCGGCGCATTCCAGCATAACTCGCGCTGATAAAAGCCTCCCGTCCCCTCTCTCCCGCACAAAGGGAACGCGAGCCGCACATACCATCCCGCTCTTTATTTTTGGTGGTTGCGGTGCCTCCGCAGGCAGGACAGAACCCCAGGAATGCCGAGCACTCCTCTCCTACTTCTCCCTTTAAATCACTTCCTTTTTGCAGTTTGATTGTTGGGCAGGAGAAGTATGAAACAGAACGGGAAACCGCGCAAGAGATCGGATCGGTGGCACCTCGTGTCTGGGGCGGTACCGCCTCCAGCATCTAGAGACCGATTGCTGTAACAAGCATAGAAATGGCTATTAACCCCTTTTAGTTTGCCCTGTTGCTCTCGTGGGGTTAATGTAGCATCAACAGAAAGCGTTTGCATTATTAAGTGCCCGGGCAGATAAAATGGCGAACGGGACCTGCTAGGGGGGGCAAGATGCGGACGTTATGTTTGTATAATTTTATTTATATAGTGGGGACATCAGCAGAGAGTGCTGCAGTGGGGCCGGGGCGGCAGAGAGCGCCGCGGTGGGGCCGGGGCGGCAGAGAGCAACTACTTTTTTGTATTTGACCTAGATTACCACTCTCTTTATGTTTGCAAATGTAGAGTTCCACGTAGCAAAGAGCGGGGATTTTATTTCCGAAACATTCGCTCCCGTTTTGCTTTTTCAGCGCACATTTATAGAAACCTTTTCAAAACTTGAATAGTTTAAAAACTGTCTTGAAACTTGGGCCGGCCGCCATATGCAGACTTGTAAAGGTAATTATTCTGCAGCATACACCCCCCTTTCCCAAGGCAGCTCAGCTCCCGGAGGCACGGAGGTATTCTGTGACATGTTTTGGGATCTTGCTCGTGGGGGGGTGACAGAGACTGTCCCCTCCCCCGTCTGGCCAGACTTATCTATCCGTGTCGGATGATATGCGTCAGGCGGTGACAGATTAGAAGCAGAAGAGTGACCGAGAGCCCTTGACCGGTCATCAGATACTCGGACTGAGCAGAGCCCCGCGTCATTAAGCACACCCCAGTGTGTGGTGCTGGGTGCTTTGTAGCGCTGCGGAATGCGTTGGCGTTGGGGAGGGGCATTGACTATTGAAATATGGCAAATCGGGTCGATAGAAATATTCGCTTCTTACACTAGAGCAGGGGTGGCCAGCTACAAACAGGTCAGGTTTTCAGGATATCCCTGCTTCTGCACAGGCGGTTCAATCAGTGCTGAATCAGGGATATCCTGAAAATTGGGGGGGGGGGGGGGGGGGTTGGTCTTGATTTCTGGAGTTGGCCACTCCAACCGGTCAGGTTTTAAGGATGTCCCTGCTTCAGCACAGGTGGTGCAGTCATAATGACGGAGCCACTGATTGAGCCACCTGTGCTGAAGCAGGGATATCCTGAAAACCTGACCTGTGGGTGGCCAACGAGGACTGGAGTATGCCAGCCCTGCAGTAGCAGAACCACACAAGGAAGTGATTTAAACTCTGCGCTCTGGCACAGGGAGCGTGACAAGTTTAGGGTATAATCGCTGCAGTTATGTACCCCCGGGAGTTTGTGTATTTAATCGCTCCACAGGGGACAGTGTCCCATGGTTTGCCCCGCTGGCGGTGACGGGGTTCCCTGTCCCGTACAGCGTTTAATTTTCATTACCGGAACACCCAGGAAACCAGCATTTTACTTTTGGGTCCCAGAATATTCATGAAATACTTTTGTCAGCTCCACGCGGCGGAGACCTGCGACTGCGGTGGGGACGCCGGTGATCGCGGTGTGTGTTCTTATAAACAAAGCGTGTTGCTGCTCCTGCGATGTTGTTATTGAGGGTATTTTCTTCCTCGCTGGAATGCGGTATTGTTTGAAATAATGATTCTCTACCAGTTTGTTACGCTGCACATGGCAAAACCGTACGGACACGCGCCGTGCTATAGGCAATCCAAGCCGCTCAAAAAATAAAATACAAATATCTCTCTGTTTTAATATACGCCGCCTTTGATGACCTTTTATTGAAAACTAATGACCTAATCTGCCGTTCTATTGGTTCTCCCGCGATCGATCAGTAAAGATCCTGTTTCCCAGGGTTCACTAAATGGCCGCCTTTCTGTTTCAATCAATCTTTCAGTCAGGGTAACTCAACAGCTACAATGTATTCTTATATTACTACGGTAACATTCTCTCTATTGTTACAGTTTGCAGCTCAAACTGCTGGGAATATTGGCAACAAATTATCACAAACAGGAAAGTGTTACACAGATCTTGCACTGCTGAGGAGGTGGCTGAACCTGCTATAGAAATCAAAGGATGCTCAGTATATTAACACATTAAAAACGGCAATAAGAGTTGAGTTTTAAAATATAAAGGTAGTAAGTATTATCTAATGCCACAGAGCGGATTTATTTAATAACACACACGTAGGATATTGCAGGGATTTGGGGGACCCTCTGCTCCTGTTGCGAGCTACGAGTGTTGTGTTACAAAGTACCTGTCGGATCTGCGCTCTGATACACACAGGCAGCGTTTCATTCCACAGCTAGAACTTTGCAGTATACAGGATTCCCTGTGCTGTACATGCTGCAATATAAACCCTATGGAGTATGACTCTTCAGCTGGTTTAAGTACGGTACCCAGCTTCAGCTCCTTTGTACGGTACCCAGACCTGAATCACATTTGTAGGACCCTCCAAACATTGTTACAGCTGGGGCCCAATGTCGCTTCTATACCGGATCCCAGAAGCCCTTGCTGTGAGGTGGGTCTCCTGTTGCTCGTTAGTGTGTAGGTTATAGGGCAGCGGGGGACAAGCAGTATACAAAATACCGCATTCCAGGCCTAGTCCCTCTGGTTGGGTCTATTTTCGGTTCTGTTTCCTATGAGGAGTTGTGAAGGTGTATAAACAAGATGATCCCAGAGGTACCTGTCTCACACACACGGCCGGCGCTTTCATTTGGACAAAGCAGAATCGCTGTAGGTTGAGAAACCTTCTAGAGGAATTAACATTCAAGCTCTTCATAGATTACAATATAGGTGTCAAACTCTGTCATCAAGGGTAACCCAACAGGCCAGGTTTTATGGCTATCCTTGCTTCAGCACAGGTGGCTCAGTCGAAGACTGAGCCTCTGATTGAGCCACCTGTGCTGAAGCAGGGAGTGATTGAGCCACCTGTGCTGACGCAAGGATAGCCATCAAGCCTGGCCTGTTGGTGGCCCTTGAGGACAGAGTTGGCCACCCCTGGAGTAGAGCCGTCGAAGCCTTGTAGGTTCTGTACATCGCACTTGAGGAAACCTATGAGGTTTTGAAAGCGGTTGCCCTATAATTTCTTCTATGTAGATCTCTCATCTTGGCCCAGTTAGAAGGTGCCATGGCCTACACCGAATCTGCTCATCTCCAGGGCAAGTATGGCTACCAGACATGTGAAGGCCAGGCAGGCCGCGCCTGAGATACAATGCATCGTGGGTATGACGCACGCCATTGAACATTCTCTTCTGAATTCACATGGCCGGGCCGTACGAGAAAGGAATCGCCGGTGAGGGTCAGATGCTCTCTCCATCAGATAGCCACTCTAAGTTTAGATATTTCCAGGCATCTAGTCATACTCTGTATTATTGCGGTATGTTCAGTCGTAGTCCCTGGACATAACGTCCCGCTCTGTCCCTATCTCCCCCCCACACACCCGGCTCTGTCATTCAGTGATTTCCATGGGCGAGATTCTGTTCTGCGCCTCTCCTCCGAGCTTCCCGCTATGCCAAAACCAACATGCCTTTTATTGTCGGCTGTCAGGAGCTGGTATTTCAGGCGGCAGTAACGGCCCCCCTGGGTCCTCAGAGTGGTTTTCCTGAACAGCGTTGGGAAAGGTGAAAGCTGCTCTTTAATAACTTAATATGCCCACCACTTGCTCCGATCTCCACAGCACCCGCTTCCTGTCCCAGAGGGACTTCTGGGCGACATGCAATGAAAGCTTTTGCTTGATGAAGAGCAGTTTGAGCGTTGAAATTCACTACAAAGAACCAGAGCGGCAGATATCGAAGCTTCATGCTCCGGTAGTCCCAAATCTAGGCATAGGCGTGCCAAATTGTTGGGTGGTAACAACTGGGATCTTTCTGGCAAGTGTAACCCATACAGAGAGAGCTTCCTGTCTGGCAGCGAAACGGTTAATGCAACAGTTTGCAATCATGAGATGGGGCGTCTCACGTGGATATTTCACATGAGATGGGGCGTCTCACGTGGATATTTCACATGAGATGGGGCGTCTCACGTGGATATTTCACATGAGATGGGGCGTCTCACGTGGATATTTCACATGAGATGGGGCGTCTCACGTGGATATTTCACATGAGATGGGGCGTCTCACGTGGATATTTCACATGAGCTGGGGCGTCTCACGTGGATATTTCACATGAGATGGGGAGTCTCACGTGGATATTTCACATGAGATGGGGCGTCTCACGTGGATATTTCACATGAGATGGGGCGTCTCACGTGGATATTTCACATGAGATGGGGCGTCCCACGTGGATATTTCACATGGGATGGGACGTCCCACGTGGATGTTTCACATGGGATGGGGCGTCTCACGTGGATATTTCACATGAGATGGGGCGTCTCACGTGGTTTTTCACATGAGATGGGGCGTCTCACGTGGATATTTCACATGAGATGGGGCGTCTCACGTGGATATTTCACATGAGATGGGGTGTCTCACGTGGATATTTCACATGAGATGGGGCGTCTCACGTGGATATTTCACATGAGATGGGGCGTCTCACGTGGATATTTCACATGAGATGGGGCGTCTCACGTGGATATTTCACATGAGATGGGGCGTCTCACGTGGATATTTCACATGAGATGGGGCGTCTCACGTGGATATTTCACATGAGATGGGGCGTCTCACGTGGATATTTCACATGCGATGGGGCGTCTCACGTGGATATTTCACATGAGCTGGGGCGTCTCACGTGGATATTTCACATGAGCTGGGGCGTCTCACGTGGATATTTCACATGAGCTGGGGCGTCTCACGTGGATATTTCACATGAGATGGGGAGTCTCACGTGGATATTTCACATGAGATGGGGCGTCTCACGTGGATATTTCACATGAGATGGGGCGTCTCACGTGGATATTTCACATGAGATGGGGCGTCTCACGTGGATATTTCACATGCGATGGGGCGTCTCACGTGGATATTTCACATGAGATGGGGCGTCTCACGTGGATATTTCACATGCGATGGGGCGTCTCACGTGGATATTTCACATGAGCTGGGGCGTCTCACGTGGATATTTCACATGAGCTGGGGCGTCTCACGTGGATATTTCACATGAGCTGGGGCGTCTCACGTGGATATTTCACATGAGATGGGGAGTCTCACGTGGATATTTCACATGAGATGGGGAGTCTCACGTGGATATTTCACATGAGATGGGGCGTCTCACGTGGATATTTCACATGAGATGGGGCGTCTCACGTGGATATTTCACATGAGATGGGGCGTCCCACGTGGATGTTTCACATGGGATGGGGCGTCTCACGTGGATATTTCACATGAGATGGGGCGTCTCACGTGGTTTTTCACATGAGATGGGGCGTCTCACGTGGATATTTCACATGAGATGGGGCGTCTCACGTGGATATTTCACATGAGATGGGGAGTCTCACGTGGATATTTCACATGAGATGGGGCGTCTCACGTGGATATTTCACATGAGATGGGGCGTCTCACGTGGATATTTCACATGAGATGGGGCGTCTCACGTGGATATTTCACATGAGATGGGGCGTCTCACGTGGATATTTCACATGAGATGGGGCGTCTCACGTGGATATTTCACATGAGATGGGGCGTCTCACGTGGATATTTCACATGAGATGGGGCGTCTCACGTGGATATTTCACATGAGATGGGGAGTCTCACGTGGATATTTCACATGAGATGGGGCGTCTCACGTGGATATTTCACATGAGCTGGGGCGTCTCACGTGGATATTTCACATGAGATGGGGAGTCTCACGTGGATATTTCACATGAGATGGGGCGTCTCACGTGGATATTTCACATGAGCTGGGGCCTCCCACGTGGATATTTCACATGAGATGGGGCGTCTCACGTGGATGTTTCACATGGGATGGGACGTCCCACGTGGATGTTTCACATGGGATGGGGCGTCTCACGTGGATATTTCACATGAGATGGGGCGTCCCACGTGGATATTTCACATGAGATGGGGCGTCTCACGTGGATATTTCACATGAGATGGGGCGTCTCACGTGGATATTTCACATGAGCTGGGGCCTCTCACGTGGATATTTCACATGAGCTGGGGCCTCTCACGTGGATATTTCACATGAGATGGGGCGTCTCACGTGGATATTTCACATGAGCTGGGGCGTCTCACGTGGATATTTCACATGAGCTGGGGCCTCTCACGTGGATATTTCACATGAGCTGGGGCCTCTCACGTGGATATTTCACATGAGATGGGGCGTCTCACGTGGATATTTCACATGAGATGGGGCGTCTCACGTGGATATTTCACGTGAAATGGGGCGTCTCACGTGGATATTTCAGATGCCCTTTTTTCGGCAATCAGCTCTGTAAAAGTAGATTACAGGCACTCTGGGTTAAAGAGGTTACAATCTAATGTGCACGTCCTGTAGCGTTCTGTAAATGAATGAATTCTAGGTTCCCCTTCACACCCCCGGCAGCCTGTACATCAGGAATTGGTGAGGTTTCCCCCCCCCCCCCCCCACCTCTGCCTTTATCTCCAGACTATCAGCAACATGCAACCCATCTGGCATATTTAGGGTGCCATACAGGGTAGTATTAAGCTCTCTTTGAAACCCAGCACCCACCCATAACAACCCTGGGCCTGACATCAACCCAATATATATTGTATTTTAACTGCAAACTGTAGCTCATTAACCCCTGAAGCACCAGGTGGATTAAAATACATAATACCTCATGACATTATCATGACAGAACCCGAGAGCAAACCCAATCTTCCCCACACATTTCCAGGGTTGAAACACGGTCTTGGACAGGACAGAAATGTTCTAAGTAAACAGAAGAACATTCTCAGTGTTGCCCCCTGTGTGTTATTGCAGCAAAGCTAACCCCCCCTATTATAAATCGGTTATTCCAAGGCCATGCAGAGTGAATCCGCCCACACGTCTAAAGAGTGGTTCAAATCCCTGTGTTCTGCTTACACACAAACTCACCACTGTCTGACCTGTCTCCTTTCGGCCTCACATGTCTCTACTGAAGGGGGGCCAACTCCAGTCCTCAAGGGCCCCCAACAGGTCAGGTTTTAAGGATATCCCTGCTTCAGCGCAAGTGGTGCAGCCGTTGGTTGAGCCACCTGTGCTGAAGCAGAGATCCTGAAAACCTGACCTGTTGGTGGCCCATGAGGACTGGAGTTGGCCGCCCCTTGCTTCTTGCTTTCGATGTTTTGCGTATATATGTATATCTTTATTTAGCACACACAGTGTACGTGGCGCTTTACAACAGAAACAATACAGTACAGGGAATTATAATACAATAAGTGCAACAAACAAGATCAGACAGGAAATCCCTGGCCCGGAGAGCTTACAATCTAAGTGCTATGTTGGCAGACTTCTAGGAAGCAGGTGAGGGAATAAGTGTGATATGATCCCTCGTAATTCTGCTGGTCTCTATAATCTGCTTTATGTCGCCTGTCACAGTAATATTAATGGATTGTGTGTGTTTGTGATATGAGTATATAGAGATCTATATCCCCAATTCTGCGTGGGTTTAATTATTCCAATTGCCTCCCCTTTTCGCGTTCCAGACGTACTCCGGCCTCTTCTGCGTGGTAATCAACCCCTACAAGAACCTCCCCATCTACTCGGAGAATATCATCGAGATGTACAGGGGGAAGAAGCGCCACGAGATGCCCCCGCACATCTACGCCATCTCCGAGGCCGCGTACCGCTGCATGCTGCAAGGTGAGCTGGTCCCTCTCACACCAGGCAGGACGCCCGCCCGCCCTCCCTCCCGTGTTTGTCATTTAGTAATACACCGCCCAGCGTGCGAGGGTGCAAGGGGATGCAGACTACTTGACCTCTTATTATAAATATAATAAAATTAGTACATTTCCAGAGATACTGGCCACTGAAGGCAGCACGGGTACCGCCCTCTCCCCGGGGAAACAAAATGGAGGTTTAAATCTCCAGCGTTCCGCGGGCCAGTAGGGAGCCTTGATGGTGGCCAACTCCCGTCCTCAAGGGCCTCCAACAGGCCAGGTTTTCAGGATATCTGTTTCAGCACAGATGGCTCAGTCTTTGGCTGAGCCACTGATTGAGCCACCTGTGCTGAAGCAGGGATATCCTGAAATCTGACCTGGTGGTGGCCCTTGAGGACTGGAGTTGGCCTCTTTATCTTGGGGCCTCTTTATCTTTGGGGCCTCTTTATCTTTGGGGCCTCTTTATCTTTGGGGCCTCTTTATCTTTGGGGCCTCTTTATCTTTGGGGCCTCTTTATCTTTGGGGCCTCTGTATGTTTGCGAAAAGTAACATTTAAATGTAAAATTGGGTGGCAGGAGGGCGTGGGTGGGAAGAGGTGGCTGGAGGGCGTGGGTGGGAAGAGGTGGCAGGGGGCGTGGGTGGGAAGAGGTGGCAGGAGGGCGTGGGTGGGAAGAGGTGGCTGGAGGGCGTGGGTGGGAAGAGGTGGCAGGGGGGCGTGGGTGGGAAGAGGTGGCTGGAGGGCGTGGGTGGGAAGAGGTGGCAGGGGGGCGTGGGTGGGAAGAGGTGGCTGGAGGGCGTGGGTGGGAAGAGGTGGCTGGAGGGCGTGGGTGGGAAGAGGTGGCAGGGGGCCGTGGGTGGGAAGAGGTGGCTAGAGGGCGTGGGTGGGAAGAGGTGGCAGGGAGGTGTGGGTGAGAGCAATAAATGAGAACAATGCAGCTACAAGTCCTTCCCTTAAACCCCTTCTGGCAGCAAATGATTATACTCTTATCTTGTTTTGATGCCCTTGGAGATAAAGGCTTCACCAGAATGGCAGTGGGTCTTGACCCAGAATCCAGCATTGACCCAGGGGGCCACTCTGCCTCTTGAGACGTCACATAATCCGGTTATATGGCGTGAGCATCATCTTTTTGAAGCCGCGTGACGCAGTGAATATTTAGTGGTATTTTATTTATACTGATTGCCCCTTATTTCTCTTGGGACTCGTTTCCTAAAGCCCTGCGAAGGGGGCAAGTGGTGAGCTTGAAGATGAGCTTGTACTGAAGCCGTCCAGCTTGTTGGTTTCACCAGGGCTATGTGCTCGGCTGGATGTTTATTTCAGGCTTGCAGAATACCGAAGCTGATGTAATGAATACCAAATGTTCCAAATTTGCCATATTGTTTGATACGTGTCCAATAATCTGGTCATACTTGGTCAAAGCAGCTCTTCAAACATACAATTTCAGAACGTCTTTTGAAGTCAACATCTCCATTAAGCGATAGCCTTCCAGCCGGAGAGTGGAACATGTCTCTCTTGTTTGATAGATGGGTTGTCTGGTCCAGCTTGATGATGTTTTGTTGTTCTAAACCATGGAGACCATGGGATGCGGACACACTCAAGATGTGGAAACAAATTGCAAAAGTAACTTGGCTCCCTTGGCTTCAGTTTACGAGCAGCCAATTCCAGCATGCTAGGTAAATCTTAGGATATTGATGTCATCTAGATATTCTCTTAAAAAATACTGTACCTCTTAGGAGCCCCTATTCCAAGAGTGGCCAACTGCAGTCCTCAAGGGCCACCGACAGGTTGTAGGGATATCCCTGATACAACACAGGTGGCTCAGTCATAATGACTGAACGTGGGGGGGGGGGGGGGGGGGGTCTGGGTACGTCCCTGTCCCTTGAGGGCTGGAGTTGGCCACCCCTGACCTATTCTATGTGCAGGAAATGCATTGTTTCAGCTCACTGGGATGAAAGCTTTTGCATCATTAGTGTAGATTGTGCTCTGTTAGTGAAGCTGAACATATGTGGACCCGCCCATTCTAACGCGACACTCATCAGTTTCCATGGCACCCTACTATATGCACAGCGCTCAACCTTTTTCAGCACTAGCCATGTTGTATGAATCCAATCTATTGCATGAAGGTAACGCCAGCCAGTCCGATTCTCGGTTGGCAGATTTGGTAACACTTGTAGTGTGGGCGTAGGACAGATCCGGATGTTGGTCCCGTTCAGGGTAAATGGCCATGTGAACGCTTTGGGTCGGCTGACCCAATCCACCTGCTTTTTCCAATCAACATGTCACAAATTTTGGTGGTGGTGTTGGATCTTCCGGCATGGACTGAGGTTCATGAGCCCATGACTTATTTCTGGGACCCGCGTGACATTGCTTGTAACCCGTTGCGTACCAGAGTGCAACAGCCCCTCCGGCCCTTGTCCATCACTTGACCGCTCCCCCGAGGGATCGCGTCAGCGCCGCGAATGGAAGAGTAGGGAGTTATCTTCCGTTCCTCTGCCAGATGTAGAAAAACAAGCTTAAAAGCCATGTAACCCCTACGTCACAGGGACTGAAGCACTGGGACCTCCTGTCATGGTGGCTACGTCACAGGGACTGGAGCGCTGGGACCTCCTGTCATGGTGGCTACGTCACAGGGACTGGAGTGCTGGGACCTCCTGTCATGGTGGCTACGTCACAGGGACTGAAGCGCTGGGACCTCCTGTCATGGTGGCTACGTCACAGGGACTGGAGCGCTGGGACCTCCTGTCATGGTGGCTACGTCACAGGGACTGGAGCACTGGGACCTCCTGTCATGGTGGCTACGTCACAGGGACTGGAGCGCTGGGACCTCCTGTCATGGTGGCTACGTCACAGGGACTGGAGCGCTGGGACCTCCTGTCATGGTGGCTACGTCACAGGGACTGGAGGGCTTGGGACCTCCTGTTATGGTGGCTACGTCACAGGGACTGGAGGGCTGGGACCTCCTGTCATGGTGGCTACGTCACAGGGACTGGAGCGCTGGGACCTCCTGTCATGGTGGCTACGTCACAGGGACTGGAGCGCTGGGACCTCCTGTCACGGTGGCTACGTCACAGGGACTGGAGCGCTGGGACCTCCTGTCATGGTGGCTACGTCACAGGGACTGGAGCGCTGGGACCTCCTGTCATGGTGGCTACGTTATAGGGAACTGAAGTGGTTAAAATAGCAGTTTGGTAGCCGCTATGTTTGTAGTCTTTGAGATCTCCTCCTCCGTTTTTAACACTATATCATGGGGCGCGATGTCCTTAGGGGGTAATCTCCACCCTGCCCGGGATATTAAATACAAACCATAAATCACTTGCTGGTTTGTACTCTGCTTTCAGTTGGATTTTCCATGCTCCGTAAACCCTGCACGTCTTGTAACTCCCCGGCCCGGCCGAGACCACGTCCCACGGCCCTTTACAGCGTTCGGCTCGGTACATTGGTCCTCCGGCCGCCTTACTTGTTGCCTAGTTAACCCCTTCGCTGACAGAGGACCCGACCCGCGTGGCATTGGAAAGGCCGTCACCGTCGGTAATAGAGGCCTGCCCGATCTAATGCTAAAGACTAGTCTCCGGGCAGACAGGAGACGACATCAGAAAAGTCACCGGGAGCCAGAACAACTGGGCCTCCCCACTTCAGAGACCAGCTACATACGTGTTGACTCTTCTTGTGGTGTTTATTTGGATAATTGATACAAATTACAGCAGGGGTGGGAAACTCCAGTCCTCAAGGGCCACCTGCACACAGCACTGGTGGCTCGATCCGTGGCTCAGTGCTGAAGCAGGGATATCCTGAAGACCTGGTGGTGGCCCTTGAGGACTGGCGTTGCCCACCACTGGATTACAGTACGGCTGACACTGGCTACGCCTCGGATTGAGATAGATATATAGATATATAGTGTGTATGGTGCCTGTGCTGTCCCAGTGTGCAGCTGGATGAGACAGACGTGCTTCCAGCCACACCGCAGTTACACTCATTCCAGTTATTGCTTTCATATGACTGCCATGTGGTTCCCATTACACCAAACAAAAGGGGCAGGAGCTTCTAACAGCCTTGTAAGTATGTGTTCGCGCGCACACACACACGCGCACACACACACTGTCTATAATATACACACACACACACACACAGGAGAGAGGCTCCCTCGATGTGTCACACACACACACACACACACACACACACACACACACACACACACACTGTCTATAATATACACACACACGTACACACATACAGTAATACACACACACACTCTCTATAATATACACACACACGTACACACACACAGTACTACACACATACACACGTACACTATGTTACAGCTGAAACATTGCTGCATTAAATCCTTTCCCCCTATTATTTCACGTTCTCTGAGTGTCTCGGGTTTTCTATGCTGATTATCGCTCTTGTCTCTTTAATTGCACCCATGCACGTCAGTGGGGGAGGGAGAGAGAGGGGGAGACTGTCATTTATTCTCAAGTGACCAGTTCAGATTGATTGCTAACTGGGACAAAGCATGTGCTGGAATGAAATGCTTTTGGGTGCACCGTGCTGGACCTGTTCCTCCTGAAGCACACGGTCTGTCGTGCAAAATATATTCCTATTTCACAAGCTCCGGAGCTGCGTGCCCGTCCTGGTTAATATTCTGCCCGGGGGAATGCCAGGGGGCAGGGTTAATACTCTGCCCGTGGGAATGCCAGGAGGCAGGGTTAATACACTGCCCGTGGTAATGCCAGGGGGCAGGGATAATACACTGCCCGTGGGAATGCCAGGAGGCAGGGTTAATACACTGCCCGGGGGAATGCCAGGAGGCAGGGTTAATACTCTGCCCGTGGGAATGCCAGGAGGCAGGGTTAATACACTGCCCGTGGGAATGCCAGGAGGCAGGGTTAATACACTGCCCGTGGGAATGCCAGGAGGCAGGGTTAATACACTGCCCGTGGGAATGCCAGGAGGCAGGGTTAATACACTGCCCGGGGGAATGCCAGGAGGCAGGGTTAATACACTGCCCGTGGGAATGCCAGGAGGCAGGGTTAATACACTGCCCGTGGGAATGCCAGGAGGCAGGGTTAATACTCTGCCCGTGGGAATGCCAGGAGGCAGGGTTAATACACTGCCCGTGGGAATGCCAGGAGGCAGGGTTAATACACTGCCCGTGGGAATGCCAGGAGGCAGGGTTAATACACTGCCCGTGGGAATGCCAGGAGGCAGGGTTAATACACTGCCCGGGGGAATGCCAGGAGGCAGGGTTAATACTCTGCCCGTGGGAATGCCAGGAGGCAGGGTTAATACACTGCCCGTGGGAATGCCAGGAGGCAGGGTTAATACACTGCCCGTGGGAATGCCAGGAGGCAGGGTTAATACTCTGCCCGTGGGAATGCCAGGAGGCAGGGTTAATACACTGCCCGTGGGAATGCCAGGAGGCAGGGTTAATACACTGCCCGTTGGAATGCCAGGAGGCAAGGTTAATACACTGCCCGTGGGAATGCCAGGAGGCAGGGTTAATACACTGCCCGGGGGAATGCCAGGAGGCAGGGTTAATACACTGCCCGGGGGAATGCCAGGAGGCAGGGTTAATACACTGCCCGTGGGAATGCCAGGAGGCAGGGTTAATACACTGCCCGTGGGAATGCCAGGAGGCAGGGTTAATACACTGCCCGTGGGAATGCCAGGAGGCAGGGTTAATACTCTGCCCGTGGGAATGCCAGGAGGCAGGGTTAATACACTGCCCGTGGGAATGCCAGGAGGCAGGGTTAATACACTGCCCGTGGGAATGCCAGGGGGCAGGGATAATACACTGCCCGTGGGAATGCCAGGAGGCAGGGTTAATACACTGCCCGTGGGAATGCCAGGAGGCAGGGTTAATACACTGCCCGGGGGAATGCCAGGAGGCAGGGTTAATAATCTGCCTGTGGGAATGCCAGGAGGCAGGGTTAATACACTGCCCGTGGGAATGCCAGGAGGCAGGGTTAATACTCTGCCCGTGGGAATGCCAGGAGGCAGGGTTAATACACTGCCCGTGGGAATGCCAGGAGGCAGGGTTAATACACTGACTGTGGGAATACCAGGAGGCAGGGTTAATACACCGCCTGTGGGAATGCCACGTGGCAGGAAGTGTTCGTTGGATGGTCATTTGTCTGACTTTTGGAGATCTCACAATCCTCCATCAAATCTGCTTATTCATCTAACTCAGGGGTGGGCAACTCCAGTCCTCGGCGGCCACCAACAGGTCAGGTTTTCAGCATATCCCTGCTTCCGCACAGGTGGCCCAATCAGTGGCTCAGTCTTCGACTCGCTGTGCTGAAGCAGGGCCTGATTGAGCCACCTGTGCTGAAGCAGGGATTTCCTGAAATCCTGACCTGTTTGTGGCCCTTGAGGAGTGGCGTTGGGGGGCCCTGCCCTAAGCCTGAACATTTTCCAGATTCTGTTTTCATCAACGATTTGCTGCCACACTTGTATAAAATCTTTCTCAGGCGCTGTGACTGGGCAGTATGGATATCTCTTCTATAGGGGCATTTTATATAGACTTAATACAGAGGCATGTAATTCATAGCAGGGATAAAGGTGTGTAATAACCCGAAACGCTGCCAATGTACTTAGCTTGAAAACTTACAGAAACAGAAAACTTACCGCGAAAAGTTGCCCGTCTGTAACATGAAATGTGGTTTGTGTGTGCCACAGCCTGTTTCAGACGAGGAAGGGGATATGACTTTGTAAATGGTTGCTAAAGAAACATAAAATGCTTGTTACAATATAATACATAAAAAATGTCATTCAGTGTTTAAAAAGAAAAAATGCTACAAGAATGTTCTCAATAGTACAGAACTGATTTATTAAAAACACACACGTAGGATATTGCCTGGTCTGCCGCTTTAAGTGATAGAACGCTTCGAGACAACCACCCCACATGGGACGCATCCAACAAGCCACATTCTGACAATCGGCGGAGCAAAGCTTTTAGTGTGGGCACGCCTGGTGTGTGCACGTCTGTACAGCGCTGTTAGTGTGGGCACGCCTGGTGTGTGCACTTCTGTACAGCGCTGTTAGTGTGGGCACGCCTGATGTGTGCACTTCTGTACAGCGCTGTTAGTGTGGGCACGCCTGGTGTGTGCACTTCTGTACAGCGCTGTGTTAAGTCTGGGAGATGTTTGGTTTGAGTGGTCCATCCTCCGTGCTGCTTTGTCGGTGTTTATCGCGGAGAAGCAGATTAGTGCAGTGTTGAGGGGTTGAGGGTTGGATTGCGTTTTGCTGCGACTGTTATGGTCTTTTTTTTAAAAAAAAATTGCTACCACCAGCAGGGGACAAATGACCGGGTCAGTGTGTGGCGTCCGGGCACGGCAGGGTGTGGCGCCTGGGCACTGGGCAGGGTGTGGTGTCTGGGTACGGGGCAGGGTGTGGTGTCTGGGAAGGGTGTGGTGTCTGGGCACGGGGCAGGGTGTGGTGTCTGGGTACGGGGCAGGGTGTGGTGTCTGGGAAGGGTGTGGTGTCTGGGCACGGAGCAGGGTGTGGTGTCTGGGTACGGGGCAGGGTGTGGTGTCTGGGAAGGGTGTGGTGTCTGGGCACGGGGCAGGGTGTGGCGTCTGGGTACGGGGCAGGGTGTGGTGTCTGGGTACGGGGCAGGGTGTGGTGTCTGGGAAGGGTGTGGTGTCTGGGCACGGGGCAGGGTGTGGCGTCTGGGCACGGGGCAGGGTGTGGTGTCTGGGAAGGGTGTGGCGTCTGGGCACGGGGCAGGGTGTGGCGTCTGGGCACGGGGCAGGGTGTGGCGCCCGTGCATGGGGACAGGGTGTGGCGCCCGTGCATGGGGACAGGGTGTGGCGCCCGTGCATGGGGACAGGGTGTGGCGCCCGTGCATAGGGACAGGGTGTGGCGCCCGTGCATGGGGACAGGGTGTGGCGCCCGTGCATGGGGACAGGGTGTGGCGCCCGTGCATGGGGACAGGGTGTGGCGCCCGTGCATGGGGGCAGGGTGTGGCGCCCGTGCATGTGGACAGGGTGTGGTGCCCGTGCATGTGGACAGGGTGTGGTGCCCGTGCATGTGGACAGGGTGTGGTGCCCGTGCATGTGGACAGGGTGTGGCGCCCGTGCATGGGGACAGGGTGTGGCGCCCGTGCATGGGGACAGGGTGTGGCGCCCCCGTGCATGGGGACAGGGTGTGGCGCCCCCGTGCATTGGGACAGGGTGTGGCGCCCCCGTGCATGGGGACAGGGTGTGGCGCCCCCGATGGGGACAGGGTGTGGCGCCCGGGCATGGGGCCCGTGCATGGGGACAGGGTGTGGTTGTGGACGGGTGTGGACAGGGTGTGGGGCCCGTGCATGGGGACAGGGTGTGGGTGTGGACGGGGCAGGGTGTGGCGTCTGGGCACGGGGCAGGGTGTGGTGTCCGGGCACGGGGCAGGGTGTGGCGTCCGGGCACGGGGCAGGGTGTGGCGTCCGGGCACGGGGCAGGGTGTGGCGTCCGGGCACGGGGCAGGGTGTGGCGTCCGGGCACGGGGCAGGGTGTGGCGTCCGGGCACGGGGCAGGGTGTGGCGTCCGGGCACGGGGCAGGGTGTGGCGTCCGGGCACGGGGCAGGGTGTGGCGTCCGGGCACGGGGCAGGGTGTGGCGTCCGGGCACGGGGCAGGGTGTGGCGTCCGGGCACGGGGCAGGGTGTGGCGTCTGGGCACGGGGCAGGGTGTGGCGCCCGGGCACGGGGCAGGGTGTGGCGTCCGGGCACGGGGCAGGGTGTGGAACCCGGGAGGGTATGGAGTAAGATGTTACATGGATGAGTGCTTTCTGTTTGTTCCATCTCCTGTACGTGCTGTTAAGCGATACTGGTGTTGGCCGCTGGCGCGCGAGGGGGAGTGGTGACGGCTAATGACACTGTCGCCTTTCATCGGCTGCCTCTCCGGGGGACGGGTAACGTCGCGGTAAAGTTGCGGCTCCTGAGCGCTCGCTGCTGATCTTGGAAACTTTCCGACAGCCTGCGTTTTCCTGCAAATTCCAGGGCCGCGCGTGGCTTGCGAGGCGCCTCCCAGGGCCGCGCGTGGCTTGCGAGGCGCCTCCCAGGGCCGCGCGTGGCTTGCGAGGCGCCTCCCAGGGCCGCGCGTGGCTTGCGAGGCGCCTCCCAGGGCCGCGCGTGGCTTGCGAGGCGCCTCCCAGGGCCGCGCGTGGCTTGCGAGGCGCCTCCCAGGGCCGCGCGTGGCTTGCGAGGCGCCTCCCAGGGCCGCGCGTGGCTTGCGTGGCGCCTCCCAGGGCCGCGCGTGGCGCCTCCCAGGGCCGCGCGTGGCGCCTCCCAGGGCCGCGCGTGGCGCCTCCCAGGGCCGCGCGTGGCGCCTCCCAGGGCCGCGCGTGGCGCCTCCCAGGGCCGCGCGTGGCGCCTCCCAGGGCCGCGCGTGGCGCCTCCCAGGGCCGCGCGTGGCGCCTCCCAGGGCCGCGCGTGGCGCCTCCCAGGGCCGCGCGTGGCGCCTCCCAGGGCCGCGCGTGGCGCCTCCCAGGGCCGCGCGTGGCGCCTCCCAGGGCCGCGCGTGGCGCCTCCCAGGGCCGCGCGTGGCGCCTCCCAGGGCCGCGCGTGGCGCCTCCCAGGGCCGCGCGTGGCGCCTCCCAGGGCCGCGCGTGGCGCCTCCCAGGGCCGCGCGTGGCGCCTCCCAGGGCCGCGCGTGGCGCCTCCCAGGGCCGCGCGTGGCGCCTCCCAGGGCCGCGCGTGGCGCCTCCCAGGGCCGCGCGTGGCGCCTCCCAGGGCCGCGCGTGGCGCCTCCCAGGGCCGCGCGTGGCGCCTCCCAGGGCCGCGCGTGGCGCCGCGCGTGGCGCCTCCCAGGGCCGCGCGTGGCGCCTCCCAGGGCCGCGCGTGGCGCCTCCCAGGGCCGCGCGTGGCGCCTCCCAGGGCCGCGCGTGGCGCCTCCCAGGGCCGCGCGTGGCTTGCAGCTCCGGCACTGCTCCGGCACTGCTCCGGCACTGCTCCGGCACACCCTGCTGCCAGGCACTGTGTGGAATGTCTGGCAGCGGTAATGTTAAATGGGGGTCGCTCTTCCAGCGAAAGACCCTTTGCCGTTCACATGCTCTCAGCTTACACTGACAGGGCATGGCATTTTAGGAACTGCTTTTGGGAAGCTACTGTCTTCCTCTTCCTCGTGGAGTGTGGGGGGCATGTCAGTATCGCATGTTCTGTGTCACATGTCAGTATCGCATGTTCTGTGTCACATGTCAGTATCGCATGTTCTGTGTCACATGTCAGTATCGCATGTTCTGTGTTCCTCAAGTGCAAGATGGGGTCAGAACGATTCTATAGAGTGTACAGAAACGCCAGGGACGGCTAATTAAACCATAAAGGGGCGCATAGGAGAAAACCATAAAGGGTCGCATAGGAGAAAACCATAAAGGGGCGCATAGGAGAAACCCATAAAGGGGCGCATAGGAGAAACCCATAAAGGGGCGCATAGGAGAAACCCATAAAGGGGCGCATAGGAGGAAAACAAAGACAGAATTAGACAAAAATATTACAATTTCTATGTACATTTGAAACATGTACAACATACTTAAAATAAGAATGGATCACTGTGATCCCAATAGTACACAAACCCACGGGGTACCCCAATATTGGGGAGGCGCTCGTAAGGGTCCCTGGTGGTTAAAGGAACAGAGGAATTGCGGCTTACGTGATGGATAAGGCACTCCTTTGGACACGTGTATATGTGTGTATATGTGTGTATATGTATGTATATGTATATATTGGATAATGTCACTGGGGGTTGTGTTTGCCTTCCTCTGGATCAATATACATGTAAGTACGGATATAGGATAAAGTATCTCGTCTAAATTTAGCATAGGTTGTACTTGATGGACGTACGTCTTTTTTCAACCTCATCAACTATGTAACTGTAATTATGTAACACTAACACTGTATGTATCTCTAACTATGTAACAGTGTATCTTATACTATATTAGTGAAAGCACTGTATGTTTGCCTGCCTGCCTGGATGTCCGGTGTCCCTAGGGGAAATCTCATTGGTCCCTTGGCCCGCCCGCCCCCGCACACCTCTCATTGGCCTGAGGCGGAGTGACGGGCCAAAGGACACACAGGGGACACACACACACAGGGAACACAGGGACACACACACACACAGGGGGACACACACAGGGACACACACACACAGGGACACACACACACACACAGGGGGGGACACACACACACAGACACACACACACACACAGGGACACACACACACACACACAGGGAACACAGGGACACACACACACAGGGGGACACACACAGGGACACACACACACAGGGGGGGACACACACACACAGGGGGACACACACACACACAGGGGGACACACACACACAGGGACACACACACACACACACACACAGGGGGACACACACACACACAGGGGGACACACACAGACACAGTGACACACAAACACACACACACACACACGGACACAGACACACACACAGGGACACACACAGTGACACACACACTGTTACATACATTAGCGGGGCTCACAGTGTTAGCAGCACCCGCGCGCACCTCCTCCTCTCCCCGTGTCTCCCGCGCTTTCACCCCGACCCCCCCCTCCCCCGGCGCCGCTACAGTCAGCGGGACACACACACTATTATTACCCCTTCAGCGCCCCCCCCCCCCCCACCCACCCAGTGTCAGCGGCCGTGCGAGACCCCCCTCTATATCTCCCACCTCTCCCCCCCCACACATATACATGCCCCCCCCTCCCCGGCGCTACAACTCACCCCTCCCCGGCGGGGGAACAGCCAGTGGCCAGGCATGCTGCCTCGCGGCGCCGAGTGCCCAAGATGGCGGCGCCCGGGACACAGCGGGGGGAGCGGCCACAACACGCTGCCTCCCGCCTCAGATCCACGTGGGACCTACCGGATGGGTGAGTGAGCGGCCTTCACCTCCCCTCCACCCCCCCTTCACCTCCCCTCCACCCCCCCCCTCCCCTCCAGTGTCTCCTCGATACCCCCTCCCCCCCCCCCCGGCGCCGCTACAGTCAGCGGGGGAGCGAGCGAGCGCCCGGGACACAGCGGGAGAGCGGCCACAACACGCTGCCTCCCGCCTCAGATCCACGTGGACCCTGCCGGACGGGTGAGTGAGCGGCCTTCACCTCCCCTCACCCACCCCCTTTCACCTCCCCTCACTCCACTTCTCCCTTCCACCCCCCTTCACCTCCCCCCTCCACCTCCCCCTCCACCCCCCCTTCACCTCCCCTCCACCCCCCCCCCCCCTTCACCTCCCTTCCACCCCCCCCTTCACCTCCCTTCCACTCCCCCCTTCACCTCCCTTCCACTCCCCTCCCTTCCACTCCCCTCCACCCCCCCTTCACCCCCCCCCCTTCACCTCCCCTTCACCTCCCCTCCACCCCCCCTTCCCCACCGCCTCCCCCCCCCTTCCCACTGCCTCCCCCCCCCTTCCCACTGCCTCCCCCCCTTCCCACCGCCTCCCCCCCCCCTTCCCTCCACCTTCCCACCGCCTCCCCCCCCTTCCCACCGCCCCCCCCCCCTTCCCACCGCCTCCCCCCCCTTCCACCGCCCCCCCCCTTCCACCGCCTCCCCCCTTCCCACCGCCTCCAGCCCCCCTTCCCACCGCCTCCCAGCCCCCCTTCCCACCGCCTCCCCCACCCCTTCCCACCGCCTCCCCCCACCCCTTCCCACCCGCCTCCCCCCACCCCTTCCCACCGCCTCCCCCCCCCCTTCCCACCGCCTCCCACCCCCCCTTCCCACCGCCTCCCACCCCCTCTTCCCACCGCCTCCCCCCCCCCCTTCCCACCGCCTCCCCCCCCCTTCCCACCGCCTCCCACCCCCTTCCCACCGCCTCCCACCTCCCTTCCCACCGCCTCCCACCTCCCTTCCCACCGCCTCCCCCCCCCTTCCCACCGCCTCCCACCCCCCTTCCCACCGCCTCCCACCCCCCGCCATCCCACCACCTCCCACCCCCCCGCCTGTCAGCACGTCCTGAACAGCAATACCAGCTCCCTACCTGTACCGAATCTGTGCGCAAGCGGGGAGACTATAGAGCCTGTTACAAACGCGTTATTTACACCAGTTATGCACGTATATGACGATAGCAGTACAGTACATGCATCGATAAGTGGGGAAAAGGGAGTGCTTCACTTTAAGTGCATTTTCGCTTTACATACATGCTCCGGTCCCATTGCGTACGTTAATGCGGGGTATGCCTGTGTTACATACATGCTCCGGTCCCATTGCGTACGTTAATGCGGGGTATGCCTGTATATCCTAAATGGGAATCAATAGGATATGTAGGCCAAAGCCAGCACTGTTTAGAAATTTTAAAGTTTCATGTAACATCGCTCATTTAAAAATGGACAAGCTGCCATGTACACTGGTGTCAAGTTTTGTGCGTGTATTTATATACAGTATGAACAACTATATCTTTTTAATTATCCTGTTACTTTCTTATAGAACATTTGTTGTCACAAATACAAGATGGCTGATTTCCATTTCCTAAAAAGCAAACCGAGGGGTTTGCAATTTTTTGTCGTATATTGAATTCTGTATAGCTCCTTAACCCTAGGACCTGCATACTGGTCATGCCGTGACGTGGCTGCATACTGGTCATGCCGTGACGTGGCTGCATACTGGTCATGCCGTGACGTGGCTGCATACTGGTCATGCCGTGACGTGGCTGCATACTGGTCATGCCGTGACGTGGCTGCATACTGGTCATGCCGTGACGTGGCTGCATACTGGTCATGCCGTGACGTGGCTGCATACTGGTCATGCCGTGACGTGGCTGCACACTGGTCATGCCGTGACGTGGCTGCATACTGGTCATGCCGTGACGTGGCTGCATACTGGTCATGCCGTGACGTGGCTGCATACTGGTCATGCCGTGACGTGGCTGCTTACTGGTCATGCCGTGACGTGGCTGCTTACTGGTCATGCCATGACGTGGCTGCTTACTGGTCATGCCGTGACGTGGCTGCTTACTGGTCATGCCGTGACGTGGCTGCTTACTGGTCATGCCGTGACGTGGCTGCTTACTGGTCATGCCGTGACGTGGCTGCTTACTGGTAATGCCGTGACGTGGCTGCATACTGGTCATGCCGTGACGTGGCTGCTTACTGGTCATGCCGTGACGTGGCTGCATACTGGTCATGCCGTGACGTGGCTGCATACTGGTCGTGCCGTGACGTGGCTGCACACTGGTCATGCTGTGACGTGGCTGCATACTGGTCGTGCCGTGACGTGGCTGCATACTGGTCGTGCTGTGACGTGGCTGCTTACTGGTCATGCCGTGACGTGGCTGCATACTGGTCATGCCGTGACGTGGCTGCATACTGGTCATGCCGTGACGTGGCTGCTTACTGGTCATGCCGTGACGTGGCTGCATACTGGTCATGCCGTGACGTGGCTGCATACTGGTCATGCCGTGACGTGGCTGCATACTGGTCATGCCGTGACGTGGCTGCATACTGGTCATGCCGTGACGTGGCTGCACACTGGTCATGCCGTGACGTGGCTGCAGGCTTCTAACGCTTTGACCAAATGGTTTAAGTAAATGACCCTTACTCACGAGAATATTGAAGTTTTTACCATGTATTTTTGCCACGTTGGATGTAGCATTGGGCTTTTCTGTCTTTTGTTGTATAACTCCTTTACCTCTTATCTTCCAGAGAGGCCTGCAGTATTTTTCAGAGCAATGCATTGCAGGCGCCTCCGGGGTTAAAACCCCATCATTTGACATCTTTAAACTACATTTATGAGGGTTGTAAATCCCTTAAATGATTTGCATGGAGTGGTAGGAAGATAAATTAGCAGCTGTTTATTATGCTTGGCATTTGCTTATATTACAAACCCCTGGCTGGAAGCTCTGCTCTTGTGGAGGTACAGCACACTGTATATACAGAAGCTTTCAGGACATGCCATCGGTACCCACGGATAATACCCAGACCCAGTCTCCTATTTCAGGGGTCTGTTAATCAGGGATAATAACGGCCCCGGCACTTAACAGAAGCCTCCCTGGAAGATGACAATTAATCAGCGTATTCCAGTGTCATTGCCTCGCTCTGCAGATGAATAACCTGCGGGAAGCCCTCTGCATCTGCCACTTCTTGTAACGGAGCTGAAGCAGATCCATTCAGCGCGGCTTCTTTTCTATTCTCCTTTATTTGATGCGTTTGTGTTTCCTGGTCGAAGTTTGCATCGATCGTATGCCCTGGGCTAGGAGAGGGGTGACCAACTCCAGTCGTCAAACAGTTGGGTTTTAAAGATATCCCTGCTTCAGCACGGGTGGCTGTCATAATGACTGCACTTCCCTGTGCTGAAGCAGGGATATCCCTAATAACTGACCTGTTGGTGGCCCTTGAGGACTGGAGTTGGCCACCCCTGGTCTTGGAGTTGGTTCTTCCCAAAGTTCACGTTGAGTTGCATGTTGGGGGCCTTATGAGGTTGCCCCAACATCCTGGATTTTTTCTAGGCAGACTACGACCGCCACTCACGGTGACTTTGTCACAGGGGTTATCCCGCGTCCTCGCCCTGCAGGCAATTTAATACTCTCATTATTCTGCCCCCCGCTGTTAGGCCGGTTTCCTAACAAGTATTTTTTGATGGTTCCAGCCCCCCTTCCTCTCCCCCCCCCCCCCCCCCGCCCCCGAGCAGGAACGTGGTGACATCGCTGGCTATGCCTGCCAGGACAGTTAATCATAGCCCGTCCCCTCCCTCGTGGGGCACAAATAACCAACCATTTATCTTCCTGTCGGGGGGGATTACATCCACTTCTCCAGCCAGGGCAGGAGTGGCCGACTCCAGTCCTCAAGGGCCACCAACAGGTCAGGTTCTCGGGATATCTCGGCTTCAGCACGGGTGGCTCAATCAGTTGCTGCTTAAGCACAAGTGGCTCAATAAGAGCCAGTGATTCAGCCACCTGTGCTGAAGAAGGGATATTCTGAAAACCTGACCTGTTGATGGCCTTTGAGGACTGGCGTTGGCCACACCCGGTCTTGGGGATTGATGATGCCTTAAAGATTAAAAAAAAAATGTAAGCGGCTGTCTCTGTGTGGGTCCACTGACTTTCTACTTCCTTGTCCCCCCGCTTAGCTGTACAAGCTTTGTAAAATAGCAGGGAAGCTCTAAGGAGTCCATGTAAAAACGGTTAGGAAGCTAAAAGTGACACACCCACACTGCTCTTTTGCGTTTCACTACCCAGAATCCTTCTCTGCAGTTTAACCAATGTATGAGGTGACCGTGGAGGGGAATAAAGCAGGTTTTGGGACCTGTGCAGAAACTCATGTGTCCTTCGTATTTGAAATATTGTACAGTATGAAAGTTCCCCTTTACTGCAGGGAGTAATATTGTATGAACGTTCCTCTTTACCGCAGGGAGTAATATTGTATGAAAGTTCCTCTTTACCTCAGGGAGTAATATTGTATGAACGTTCTCCTTTACCGCAGGGAGTAATATTGTATGAAAGTTCCCCTTTACCGCAGGGAGTAATATTGTATGAAAGTTCCCCTTTACCGCAGGGATTAATATTGTATGAAAGTTCCCCTTTACCGCAGGGAGTAATATTGTATGAACGTTCCCCTTTACCGCAGGGAGTAATATTGTATGAACGTTCCCCTTTACCGCAGGGAGTAATATTGTATGAACGTTCTCCTTTACCGCAGGGAGTAATATTGTATGAACGTTCTCCTTTACCGCAGGGAGTAATATTGTATGAAAGTTCCCCTTTACCGCAGGGAGTAATATTGTATGAAAGTTCCCCTTTACCGCAGGGAGTAATATTGTATGAAAGTTCTCCTTTACCGCAGGGAGTAATATTGTATGAACGTTCTCCTTTACCGCAGGGAGTAATATTGTATGAGAGTTCCCCTTTACCGCAGGGAGTAATATTGTATGAAAGTTCCCCTTTACCGCAGGGAGTAATATTGTATGAACGTTCTCCTTTACCGCAGGGAGTAATATTGTATGAACGTTCTCCTTTACCGCAGGGAGTAATATTGTATGAGAGTTCCCCTTTTACCGCAGGGAGTAATATTGTATGAAAGTTCTCCTTTACCGCAGGGAGTAATATTGTATGAAAGTTCCCCTTTACCGCAGGGAGTAATATTGTATGAAAGTTCCCCTTTACCGCAGGAAGTAATATTGTATGAAAGTTCCCCTTTACCGCAGGGAGTAATGTTGTATGAAAGTTCTCCTTTACCGCAGGGAGTAATATTGTATGAACGTTCTCCTTTACCGCAGGGAGTAATATTGTATGAGAGTTCCCCTTTACCGCAGGGAGTAATATTGTATGAAAGTTCCCCTTTACCGCAGGGAGTAATATTGTATGAAAGTTCTCCTTTACCGCAGGGAGTAATATTGTATGAACGTTCTCCTTTACCGCAGGGATTAATATTGTATGAACGTTCCCCTTTACCGCAGGGAGTAATATTGTATGAAAGTTCTCCTTTACCGCAGGGAGTAATATTGTATGAAAGTTCCCCTTTACCGCAGGGAGTAATATTGTATGAACGTTCTCCTTTACCGCAGGGAGTAATATTGTATGAAAGTTCTCCTTTACCGCAGGGAATAATATTGTATGAAAGTTCTCCTTTACCGCAGGGAGTAATATTGTATGAAAGTTCTCCTTTACCGCAGGGAGTAATATTGTATGAAAGTTCCCCTTTACCGCAGGGAGTAATATTGTATGAACGTTCTCCTTTACCGCAGGGAGTAATATTGTATGAAAGTTCTCCTTTACCGCAGGGAGTAATATTGTATGAAAGTTCTCCTTTACCGCAGGGAGTAATATTGTATGAAAGTTCTCCTTTACCGCAGGGAGTAATATTGTATGAAAGTTCCCCTTTAACGCAGGGATTAATATTGTATGAACGTTCTCCTTTACCGCAGGGAGTAATATTGTATGAAAGTTCCCCTTTACCGCTGGGAGTAATATTGTATGAAAGTTCCCCTTTACCGCTGGGAGTAATATTGTATGAAAGTTCTCCTTTACCGCAGGGAGTAATATTGTATGAAAGTTCCCCTTTACCGCAGGGATTAATATTGTATGAAAGTTCCCCTTTACCGCAGGGAGTAATATTGTATGAAAGTTCCCCTTTACCGCAGGGAGTAATATTGTATGAAAGTTCCCCTTTACCGCAGGGAGTAATATTGTATGAAAGTTCCCCTTTACCGCAGGGAGTAATATTGTATGAAAGTTCTCCTTTACCGCAGGGAGTAATATTGTATGAAAGTTCCCCTTTACCGCAGGGAGTAATATTGTATGAAAGTTCTCCTTTACCGCAGGGAGTAATATTGTATGAAAGTTCTCCTTTACCGCAGGGAGTAATATTGTATGAACGTTCCCCTTTACCGCAGGGAGTAATATTGTATGAAAGTTCTCCTTTACCGCAGGGAGTAATATTGTATGAACGTTCTCCTTTACCGCAGGGAGTAATATTGTATGAACGTTCTCCTTTACCGCAGGGAGTAATATTGTATGAAAGTTCCTCTATACCGCAGGGAGTAATATTGTATGAACGTTCTCCTTTACCGCAGGGAGTAATATTGTATGAACGTTCTCCTTTACCGCAGGGAGTAATATTGTATGAAAGTTCCTCTATACCGCAGGGAGTAATATTGTATGAAAGTTCTCCTTTACCGCAGGGAGTAATATTGTATGAACGTTCTCCTTTACCGCAGGGAGTAATATTGTATGAAAGTTCTCCTTTACCGCAGGGAGTAATATTGTATGAAAGTTCTCCTTTACCGCAGGGAGTAATATTGTATGAACGTTCTCCTTTACCGCAGGGAGTAATATTGTATGAACGTTCTCCTTTACCGCAGGGAGTAATATTGTATGAAAGTTCTCCTTTACCGCAGGGAGTAATATTGTATGAAAGTTCTCCTTTACCGCAGGGAGTAATATTGTATGAACGTTCCCCTTTACCGCAGGGAGTAATATTGTATGAAAGTTCCCCTTTACCGCAGGGAGTAATATTGTATGAACGTTCTCCTTTACCGCAGGGAGTAATATTGTATGAATCCGTGTGCTTTACATGTCAGAAGTCTAGAAAAACAGATGCTGCTGAACACGCAGCAAGAACAATGCAAATCTAATAAACTCGTCTCCACTTGGGTTAGTTGGGGGCACAGTTTGGTGTTTTATTCCCCCTCCTCTACAGCTTGGTAGGCTGGTCTACAATGCCCTGTTGGGCCTCCTGGCACCCGAGGGGTTAAAATCCTTTACGGAGGCAGCAGTGGAAAATAAAAGAAGTACTAACGCCAGTATACTCCAGTATTGGTGTACTCCAGTATTGGTGTACTCCAGTATTGGTATACTCCAGTATTGGTATACTCCAGTATTAACTGATGTCTCTTCATTCTGCTTTGATTTTCAGATCGCGAGGACCAATCAATTCTTTGCACGTAAGTAAAGTCACCGTCTCCTGCCCTCTGCCCCACCCCCCCCCCCCCAAAATACACATTTTTATATATATATATATATATATATATATATATATATATATATATATATATATATACCCTTGACCCAGTCTCCCACCCCGATAATCTACTTCACCATAAAATCATTGTGTGTGTGTGTGTGTGTGTGTATATATGTGTGTGTGTGTATATATGTGTGTGTGTATATATGCGTGTGTGTGTATATGTGTATATATATATTCGCAGTAGGAGCCTTTTCCAGCAGCTGCTTGTAACCACACCTGGGCAGGAAGCTTGTTGACAGGCCGGACAGATCCTTTCACCGCCAGTCCGAGGCCCCAGGTCGCAGGGCGTCTGTAGAAGCAGAGGCCTGCCATCGGAGTGCTCAGCGCCTGTCTTCCTCAGGAAAGCCCTGGGGAGTGACGGGATGAGGCAGATGTGCGGATAAAGCCAGCTTGTCCGGTCCTGCTATGTGCTTACCGATCTGCTGATAAGATCACGCAGCTGCCATTTGCAGCACCTTGTCACCGGGAAGGAGTTTAACCCCTTCTGCCCCAAATACGTTACTGGTTGGTGCTAATGTCGTATCTATTGGGACCAAGCAATAAATGCCAGTTGAAATGAAAACGTGGCGTGTGTATCTCAGCACAAAGTATATGGCTGTTTTTAAGAGTTTTTTTCAGCTCTTGCCCATAATGATGATAAATGTTGTCCCTTTTTGGCAAGGCTTACTGCCAAAATCACTATTTTTCTTCTTTCTCCGCTAGCTTGGTCAGCGTTTGATTTCACTCCCTACATAGCATCGAAATGCAATACATGAAACCTCTAGCATATGGGGGCCTTGGCTATAAAAGGGCATTTTCTCAGCCGGGGCCACGGGGTTGGTCCACGGGAGAGTTTGGCGGAGACACACAGACCTTTTTTTTCTTCTTAAAATGACCACATCAAATGCCAGTCATTGCTGCATTCCAAGCCCCATGCCGGGGCGGTGACGTACTGCAGGCAACGGCTCGACAACAATGTGAGGTATCCGAGAAGAAAATCAAACCGGAAAAGCCGCCGTACGAACGGTCAGGACGGTGCGTCTGTTTTATAGCGCAAAGAAATGACATTTATGAGAACCATCTTTTAAAGCTGCAGTCCGCGCATTATTTATTTTATTTTTGTCCCAACGCGTTTTGTTTTATTTAAAATACGATGATTTGTTCGGGGATATCCGTGTTTGTAATATTAAGTGTTCGGGAGGTTAAAATAGAGCACTCTCGCTTGGGTTTAGCTCGGTCCACTGGTTGCCGCTGAAGATGGAGATTAAGAAAATCATGACCTTTAACATAACCTTGACCCGTGCCGTGGTGTCCTGACACCCATTATACAAGGAGGTATCACAGTTGTTGGCTCTGTTGTGACTGATTTTCTGCTTCCAAAATCCGCCCAATTAAATAGATCTAAATCGCCTCAATCTCCAGCCCGTGTCTCCCCACTGCTGGATGAAGCCTCCCCAATGATCTCCCAGGTCCTGAGGTTACAGCCTCTCTTCTCCACGTCGCTCCCACACATTCCCTCATCCCATCCTCCCCAGCCCGTGTCTCCCCACTGCTGGATGAAGCCTCCCCAGTGATCCCCCAGGTCCTGCGGTTACAGCCTCTCTTCTCCACGTCGCTCCCACACATTCCCTCATCCCATCCTCTCCAGCCCGTGTCTCCCCACTGCTGGATGAAGCCTCCCCAGTGATCCCCCAGGTCCTGCGGTTACAGCCTCTCTTCTCCACGTCGCTCCCACACATTCCCTCATCCCATCCTCCCCAGCCCGTGTCTCCCCACTGCTGGATGAAGCCTCCCCGGTGATCTCCCAGGTCCTGCGGTTACAGCCTCTCTTCTCCACGTCGCTCCCACACATTCCCTCATCCCATCCTCCCCAGCCCGTGTCTCCCCACTGCTGGATGAAGTCTCCCCAGTGATCTCCCAGGTCCTGCGGTTACAGCCTCTCTTCTCCACGTCGCTCCCACACATTCCCTCATCCCATCCTCTCCAGCCCGTGTCTCCCCACTGCTGGATGAAGCCTCCCCAGTGATCTCCCAGGTCCTGCGGTTACAGCCTCTCTTCTCCACGTCGCTCCCACACATTCCCTCATCTCATCCTCTCCAGCCCGTGTCTCCCCACTGCTGGATGAAGTCTCCCCAGTGATCTCCCAGGTCCTGCGGTTACAGCCTCTTCTCCACGTCGCTCCCACACATTCCCTCATCCCATCCTCTCCAGCCCGTGTCTCCCCACTGCTGGATGAAGTCTCCCCAGTGATCTCCCAGGTCCTGCGGTTACAGCCTCTCTTCTCCACGTCGCTCCCACACATTCCCTCATCCCATCCTCTCCAGCCCGTGTCTCCCCACTGCTGGATGACGCCTCCCCAGTGATCCCCCAGGTCCTGCGGGTTGCAGCCACGTGTCCATGTAGCATCACCCTGTTAATATGGAAGCGTTGTTGACAAGAGGTCTGGGTCTGCCAGTGTTGAGGAACCTTGACGTCTCTCCAGATAACCGCCATTATTTTCATGTTTCCAGAGGTGAATCTGGAGCCGGAAAGACAGAAAACACCAAAAAGGTCATCCAGTATTTGGCTCATGTTGCATCCTCGCATAAGGGGAAGAAGGACCACACCACGCCGGTGAGTTCCTTATTAATGGCGACCGCAGGACCTGAACTAGGTGTATGTTTGTAATAAACCAGTGTATAAAAAACAGGGTACCGTATAATACAAAGTAAAGTCCAGAGGACAGCCACTCGCCGATCTGTAGCATTATTATCTTCCAATCCGCGTTTTGGCGCCAAGCAGGACCGGCACATTAATAGGAATATAATAAAACTTCTACAGATTAGTGAGTGTTTGTGTCCTCTGACCTTTAATTACACACACACACACACACACACACACACACACACACACTGGTCTGGGACATTTAGATGTGACCAAATGACCACCGACGCTTCACCGCGACTCACCCCACCGCCGGGACACTTGGCCATCGATCGTTTCAACCCTCAGTCACTAACCTTAGCCCTAAGGCTACGACCCCAGTGTCATCTGCTGAACGCGCGCCTGGCGGCGCATGCATGGGTGAAAGCCGTGGTCTGTGCTTGAGCTGCAGGGGGAAAGACAAGATCGCGACGGGGGTGGGGAGGAGGCGTGGCAGAAGCGCGGCCATGACATCATGCGACTGGTTCGCCCTCATTGGCTGAACTGCCGCCGGGACGTGGCTAGCACCAGGTCGCCACTAGAAAAGACCAAATTCTTGTCTTTGCAAAAATGTGGTCACGTTTCGCGCGTTGTGCCGGAGCGCGCAGGCAGCTACTGGGGCCGGCGACATAGGGGGGCCGTACCAAGTGTGGTACGCACGCCGCCGCGGACACCCTAAAAACCCCTAATCTTATCCCCTAGTACTAACACTACCCCCTACCCTTCAAACCTTAGCCCGTTACCCTTACTATAAAACCCCTTAAATGAAGCACTTACCCTAACCCCAACACCCTTAGTTAACCCCCTAAACACTAACAACGTATCTCATTGTAGAAGCGGGCGGCGGCGGAGGTTCCAGTACAGTTTAGATTAACAGAATTATTGTATATTATATATTGGGACACACACATATACATATACACACACTCTATTTCTTGGCATTAACCCCTCCAGTTCCAGGTTGTCCAGTAATGCGACTGTAATCCCATGAGCTGTAACCTGTGCGTGTGCTAGGTAGCATGTTAAGTTAATAATGCTTTTGCGGTGGACTGACGACCGACGCAAGAAATGAACCAGAGCAATACTAACATGTGCGTTTATCTGTTTGCTGCAAACAGGCCGAATCTCCCAAACCCATCAAGCACCAGGCAAGTGGCTCTCCTGTACCCCTCTCTGTGCATGCCGTCCTCACCCGCTCCCATCTCCTGTGTATAGTCCCACTGAAGCTCCAAGAAAGGGCTGCGTTCCGGCCGCAAAGGGGTTAAAATCCAATTAAGACATAGCCGGCGTAGGAAATGTTTCAGTGATTGCATATCCCGTGTAAGAGAGGAGACGGCATTAACCCATTACAATGCACTAGTTGTGTGTTGCGCTGCACTCCTATACGCCCTACCCTTGAATAAACGTAAGTGGATGCACCGAATGCAGTCCGGGGGTCTCTTCCTTGGGTAGAGTGGGCACTCCTGAAACTGCTGAGAAGTGGCAGTTTGCTTCAATCGTTCCAACGCGTTTCAGTCCCAGCCAGACCCGGTGATTTAAAAAAAAAAAACATTTTTTCCCCGGGATTGAAGCAGGGCGTCTCCGGAGCTGAACCCCACTCATTTCAGGTCTGGCGACCCCCTGCTTCAGGAGATACTCACCTCCGTAGTAGGCGCCGGTAGCAGCTCCGGATAAGCTAGCTGGGGTTTAAAGTTTAAAGCCCCCGGTCACATGGGCCAATAGGAAGCCGCACCTGATGACATCACGGCTTCCTATTGGCCAACAGGGCGCAGGAGCTTTGAAACTCCGCCATTAAATGAACCCTGCTAGCGGAGCGGCTACCGGCGCCCCCTACGGAGGTCTATCCAGAAGCAGGGGGTCCCCGGATCTGAAAGTAACGGGGTTCAGCTCCGGGGAGCTCCTGCTTCAATCCTATACATAAAAACAAAGGATAAATTAGCCCTACAGGGGGTCCATGTCAAAATGGATTTGAAGGAAAAGGTTTTACTGTGTGCTCATTTGCATGTTAGTTCCCAGAATCCCTGGCTGCAGTGGAAGCACTGAATGCTAGCCGTTAATGGGGAAAAGCCGGGCTGCAGACCTGTCTGACACGTGACTGTGCTCACACATGATATTTTAATTTGCTATATATATATGTGTATATATAAAATATATATTGTTTTCTAATGCCAGTGTTTAATTTGGTACAGTGTGCGGCATAAACCATAGCAATTAACATATATATTTTCTTTCAATGTCATTTTGTTGAACTACAGAGTGGATCCCTGTTGTATGTGAGTAGCATGTAGCTGCCCCTGCTCCCCTCGTCCACCATATCCCTGCCCCCCTCATCCATCGTCATCTTTGGGTTTAACCCCTCCCGTCCTGCTTGCACCCCCCTCACTCCCCTTCCATCGGTATCCACTGCATCTCCCACCATCGGCGCACTTGCATGACGCACTTAACATTTTCTCCTGCGCCTATGCATCGGTGACTACATTCCGCAAGAATGCCGCGTCGTGACAGTTACTCGTAATATCCGGCGTCGCCCCACGCAGAGACGTATTAAACGCCCGAGTCCGTCCCTGCCAGAGCGGTCTGAAAATATGTATTAATAACAGGGACTCACACCGCTGAGTGACAAGGCGACACAAGAAATATAATGGTGTGAAAGCCGCCGGACTGCACACCGCTTGTGAGGAATAACGGTCATTGGTTTGATTGTAAAAGGGTTTTTAGAGAGGTGTGAAACTGTCCAAACTGCGTTCAAGAAATTGTAAACGGCATTCCCCCAAATTAGAATTCGGTGAAACTTTTTGCCGAGCCTCCGTGTCACCAGATCAGTAAGCTCACCGCTAAATATTGCCAGAAAGTGAGCGAAACACAGAGTATGCGCCCCATTTAGTCTCCACGTTCAGTGAATTTTGCGGAACAATCTATCAATTTCCGAATTTCACAAACGCACCTATGAAATAAATTCGTGACGCACATTGACTTAACTCTTGGCGAATCGCTCGCACACTCTGGCCAAGTCGCGACTTTTCTTCGCAACTCTTGCGTGGTTTTGGCCCACATGGGAAATTTTCACAATCGTTAAAGGTTTTCCACAATCTCCAGCTCACTCATCCTTTCTTCTTCGATCATTTATAACATCTCTTCCCATTCTACTTCTGCCTTCTGTGCTCTGTTCCACGCGGGCCATCTGCAATGTCAAAGTAACCCAAGGGAAGCCACCCAGCGTGGGGTGAGGATTATATGACCTGCGAGGTCTTGGGGACGCCGTTCCAAGAAGCCCGGGTACTCATGGGTCTGTTTCTGTTTCCCAGGGGGAGTTGGAACGCCAGCTTCTCCAAGCCAACCCAATCTTGGAGTCCTTCGGAAACGCCAAGACGGTGAAGAACGACAACTCCTCTCGTTTTGTAAGTTGACCGAAACCCTTCCCATGTTTTAGTACAACTTAGTGGTCTTGTCGCTGCCTCTGATGTGAGTATCCCTGGTCGCATCCCAATGTCTGTTCCCAAATATCAGTAAATCACTTAGAAAATGACATTGTATGCTCTGCATGACAGGGACTTAGGTGCTATATAAAATGTGTGTGTGTGTGTACGATCTTCATTGCTCTGCGTTCAATGCAGACTACTCCAGCATGGAAGTGTGTGTGTGTGTGTGTGTGTGTGTGCATTGAATGCAGGCAGTGAAGATCCGGTTTCCTTTTTGCACGCTGCAGAAGAGATGTAGTTTAATCAGGCACTCCAGGTATAAGGTTACTTCCAGGTAATCCCCTTCGCAGGCTCAGTCTGTGTCTTGTCCTGATATCACCTGACTAGCTAAGTTACCGCAGGAAGCCAGGCTTAGGATCTGGGTTTTAATGTCATAAGATCAACTGTTTCCTGAACACATGTGGGTGATTTAAGTGTGTGTGTATATACGGTATATATTAGACATATTAGATCTATATATTGGACATAATAAATATATATATGTGTGTGTGTCTAATATATATATAATATATCACACCACTGTGGCAACTGCCATCTACTACACTTATTTTCTCACTTGTTGCCTCTGTAAGTCTCCCAAGATACCCGTTAGATTGTAAGCTCTCCGGGGCAGGGATTTGTTTGATGCACTTATTGTATTATCATTTCCTGTACTGTCATGATGGTAATGTATGTTAGTTACTTATTCTGTATGTACAGCACCCCCACCCAAATACATACTGTACTGTCATGATGTTAATGTATGTTAGTTACTTATTCTGTATGTACAGCAGAACCGCACCCAAATACATACTGTACTGTCATGATGGTAATGTATGTTAGTTACTTATTCTGTATGTACAGCGCTCCCACCCAAATACATACTGTACTGTCATGATGGTAATGTATGTTAGTTACTTATTCTGTATGTGCAGCGCCCCCACCCACATACATACTGTATTGTCATTATGGTAATGTATGTTAGTTACTTATTCTGTATGTGCAGCGCCCCCACCCAAATACATACTGTACTGTTATGATGGTAATGTATGTTAGTTACTTATTCTGTATGTGCAGCACCCCCACCCAAATACATACTGTACTGTCATTATGGTAATGTATGTTAGTTACTTATTCTGTATGTGCAGCGCCCCCACCCAAATACATACTGTACTGTCATGATGGTAATGTATGTTAGTTACTTATTCTGTATGTACAGCACCCCCACCCAAATACATACTGTACACATAACCGATCTACATTTCACAAGATGTATTCTTTTTCTTACATTTTCTCTTTCAGGGCAAGTTCATCCGAATCAACTTTGACGTGACCGGTTATATCGTGGGGGCCAACATAGAGACCTGTATCCTTGTGTCTGTCCCGTGGGGGTACATCCTCGGAGCCCCGTGGGGAACGGGCATGTTTTAGGCATTGGATAATTCCCAACCAGTGTTTTTCGGTTCTCTCTGTTTTTTTAAACTTTCATATTGATCCCATGCTCCATTGTGGGGAAAAAACCTGGTATTTTTTTATTTGTTGTTGTTTTTTTATAATATAAGGAAACACCGACCTCAAATAGGAATCTGACGGTTCAGAACGGACTGCTGGCGGATATTTTGAGAGCTTATTTATAAGAGATTGTTGAGAGGTTGGAACTGATAGTGTTTCATTTCCATTACTCAGAGTCGCACGGCTGTCTGGCATCTTATCTCTGTCTTCATTTATTTTTATACCAGGGGAAGTTTGCATGCTTAAAGGGGTTTTTTTCTGTCTTAACATCAATTGACCCTGCTTATGAAGTGTGTGTGTGTGTGTGTGTGTGTGTGTGTGTGTGTGTGTGTGTGTGTGTGTGTGTGTGTGTGTGTGTGTGTGTGTATATATATATGTATGTGTGTATATATGTATGTGTGTATATATGTATGTGTATATATATATATATATATGTATGTGTGTATATATGTATGTGTGCATATATGTATATGACATATACACACACATATACTAGCTATTAGATATTTTTAGATATTAAAGGTTATTCATTAAACATTAAAGCATTTATTTTTGTTAACTTGTGTCTTTAGAGAAATCTTTGATTAAAAAACATAACTGTCAATTTCTGGGTTCTTTTACGACACGAAGTGAATCCACTAAAATCAGGCTTATGTAGGTAAAGGCATATTTTATCAAACGTTTGACCTTGTGACTTGTTGATGGTCATTGAAAAAGCCATTCGTATGGGACATGGTTGGCATTTGAAACTGAATGGTAATGAATGGTAAATGTGTGTGTGATGGAATGAGTGGGATTCTTGGAATAGGTACAGTGTCTGAGCTTGCTGTACCGATCACTTTTGCTTCGATTGTGTGTCTATATTCGAGTTGCACAGTCCTCTCACTGGCATTAGGTTCGTAAGTAGCACGATGACGGCTCATACCTTATATTTCAGTTCATGAGGAGGCATTCTGGTTGTTGCAGACATCCTTAGAGATATATATATTTATATATATTTATATATATATTATGTACACACACAAATGCCCAGGCTGTGTAATGCAGCAGGTACTGTATAAGCTTGTAGGGATCTATGTTAAAATGGACTAGAAGCAAAGAGTGACTCACTGAATGCTCATTTGCATGTCATTACCCAGAATCCCTGGCTACAGTGGAAGCATTGTTTGCAAACAGATAATGGGGAAATACAGGGTTGTGGTATATATATATTTTGTTTTGGAGGGAGGTTTTTTTACACTGTTTCCCGGGCTGCCTCTTTAAGTGGGACCCTCCGTGTGGGGTTTTTGACCTGATCTGTGGCATTTCTCCGCCGGATTCTGCAGAACTGCAAACAGTGGGGAAATGAAATATCATTCTTCAGATTCCTGAGTGTGCCAAGTTTAGATGAAACTCAGATTGCTATAATCTGAAACACGCTAGTGTTTGGTGGTGAAGAGCCAATGTAACCGTGCATTAACGTTGGCAGTGCCAGAGAGCGCCTGGAACGCACTATATCGCAGTCTGGATAATCACACTTACCCGGTGAAGATTAGAGGAACACTGTGTGTTTGAGGGCATTCGGTCATTTCCATGTCCTCAGGATAGAGACCATGGGTTTGTGCGTCTGTGACCGCACTCGGGCGGGAGCTGGGCACGTGTCACAATGAAGGCACGTTTGACGATCCTTGACCCCACACGGCAGACCTGCTGGAGAAGTCTCGCGCCATACGGCAGGCTAAAGACGAGAGGACCTTTCATATATTTTATCAGCTGCTAGCTGGCTCAGGGGAGCACCTTAAATGTAAGAATTCACTGTTTGGATGCATCATGCTTTTGTCTCGCTGTATACTCTATGCTACACTGAACCCTTGCAAGCCCACCCTCCTAATCTCTTCTCTGTCGTGCCGTTCTGGCAGCGAAGAGGTTACAAACGTGGATGCTTACAAGCCTTTAAGAATCCATATTGCAACGTTTGTTGTGTAGCTCACTTGTGATATTTTGAAGGCCACACTGGTCAGTTTATAAGGGCGGCTGTTGTTGAAACCAAGGGTGGCCAACTCCAGTCTTCAAGGACCAGCAGCAGGTCAGGTATTGGGGATATCCCTGCTTCAGCACAGGGTGCTCAATCAGTGTCACAGGAGTTGACTGAGCCACTGTTTGAGCCACCTGTGCTGAAGCAGGGATATCCTGAAAACATGACCTATTGGTGGCCCTTGAGTACTTGGCCACCCCTGTCCTACACCCTTTCTCTTGTTCAACCTGCGTTCCATGGGAACCCGCGAAGGCTTCCACAAATCAGCGTGTGTATCACAATGGTGCAATCCAAAGATTTGCACCATATATATTCAATTTGTTAATCTTGCTGCTTCCATTTGGTGTAATTCTCGCAGAAGCCGAGATTCAGGCCACCTCAGACCTGGTAGAGGGGAAAACTGCCCACTTCCTATAACTGCTCCCAAAAACGCTCACTGGTACCAAGTGGGGCAAAGCTACTTGATGTGTTTGACGCAGAGACATTGCCCAGTTGGCTTCTGTTTTGACGAACGCTCCAGTTGGTGAAACCTTGATTCACACTCGCGTATTTGTCTTTGAACACAGCCGATTTGCTGCTAGAAGGATTCAACAACTACAAATTTGTCTCCAACGGTTATGTCCCCATCCCGGGGCAGCAAGACAAGGATAACTTCCAGGAAACGATGGAGGCCATGCACATCATGGGGTTCTCGCATGACGAAATCTTGGGTAAGTACCAGACCTCTGTGAGGCTTCAGAGAAGTGCCCATGGGTCTCTTCTCTTCACTGTGTTACTTTGCAGCTTTGTAATACTGTCACCACACCGATTTCCCAAGTTTCTCCAGCTCGTACCTTATTGAGAGGACTTCTCTTAATATCTGCTTGGTTATTGAAAGCTCTCCTTGACATGTTTGATCGTTATGACTGCACCATTGGACGTGTAGGTCCAGAATCTCACAGCATTACCCCATTCCTGGCTTGAGAATGGGGTAGGTTGCCCTAATGCTGTGGATAGAGTAGGTCTCAATGTAGTTGGTAGAGGCATGAACATGACGACCATCAAAGCACAAAGGTGGCAGTCTACTACACACCTGTCTCTCCTGTCGTCCTTGCAGCCATGCTCAAAGTCGTGTCTTCGGTTCTGCAGTTCGGGAATATTATTTTTAAGAAGGAGAGAAACACGGATCAGGCTTCCATGCCGGAGAATACAAGTGAGTCCTGCAGGGGCTGCATGTGAGCTTTCAAGAACACCATGAGGACCTGTGGTGGGATCCATTGTAGGAGACTTCTTCTCCATGTATTATTTCTGTAGAATGTTCACGTTGGTCCTGCATAGTATCTCTAACCTGTGAGTAACTTGGCTTGGTCAATCGAGATGGGCAAATGTCGAAGTTCGGTTTGCAGGATTCTTTTTTTTAGAATTTTACACACAAATGAAGTCTTGAATATTCTAATTGAATGTTCTCTAATTTTTGAATATTCTCCAATTTTCGGGAACAATCCTTCTTTTGTGCACAAATTTTTGAATAATCCCTTATTTTCTAACTGAATGAAAAAAAAAACAAAAAAAAGGTATTGACTTTTTTAAAGCTCCAACGAATTTTACTCTTTTTATTCAGAAAGGCAGGAAAAAAACAGTCATATTCATAGCGGATACCAATTGGGGCAAATACTTTTGCCCATCTCCAGTGGTCAATGACCAACAAAGCGAATCCACTGTGATTATGAAGTCATTAGAAAGACAGCCGGGAGGTCAGAAGTGTCCAAACCTAACGCACAACTCATGTCTCCATCTCCTCTCTTCAATATGGTGAGAAGTACACCACCGATAACTTGGCATTGATTGGAAGGTAATATGTAGTCGGCTGCTCGTTACCCCACATATTGTGTATGCATTGCACATGTTCTGTTCACAAGCACGAACACCAATGGTGTCCAAAAAGACATTAGCCAGAGAACATACCTTTCCCAATGTACCAGAAATGTGCGTCTAATCGGGCCCCGAGCGGGGCGCCAGTGGTGGAAGTGGAGTATACATAGCATGTTCGGAGTGTGTTTATTGTTGTTGGGTCTGGACTGCAGTGAGCCGGGCCAAAAATCGACAGCCAAGTGCAACTCCCCACGGGAAGCGGCCGGGCCAGGAGGAGACACAGCACTTCTTCATCTGTTTCTCCGAAGTGGTCGGATTTCTCAAGTTAACCCCGTCAGGGCTCCGTAGGGGGGTGTTCCTGTAGAGCCTTTTGAGTCTAAGACTCTTGGCCGCAGCGGTATCTCCGCCTGTGCTCTGCCACCACGTACCAATGGCGTCTCTGGTGTGCTGCACATCAGGGAAGCGGGATGTTTAAAAATGGCATCGGGGCGGCCTGCTGAGGCATTTAAAAATGGCCAGCGGCAGGCACCAAATTGACTTCGGCCAGAGATACCATTTTTAAATGCGTGAACATGCCGCACCGATGCCAGAGACGCCATTTTTAATTGCTTCTGTCCTTTCCCGAAGCCGGCGTGAAAAGTCTCTGCAGCGAAGTGTGTGGCGGCAGAGCGCCGGCGCCGACTTATTCCCAGCAAAATGGCCGCGACCAAAAGTCCCATCCCGGAGCCCTGCATAGTTTCACTGACCGGAGGGAGGGGGGGCCAGTAATTTGTAACGTTAGGGGTAATGCCTGAATGTAATTTACCCCGTTAAAATGCGTCAGCATTGTCACTTTCCACACTGAGTATTGGTGCCAAGAATGGAAGTCATACTGTACGCTTACTTCCGTTTTGCACCAACATTGCATTAACACCTGTCCCCCCTTAACCCCTCCACTTCCACCAAGGGTACACCCCAGTCCTGCCAACTCAGCAGTGTGGAAATGGATCATTTTCAGGCTGTGATTATTTCCGTGTTGCTTGGCCGGACCCGGAGTTGCTGTCTGTCCCAGAGGCATGGTCTGTTTTCTGTCTCCGCTCCGTAGCTACAGCGATTGTGCAAAGGTCTCCCCCTCCCCCCCCCCCCCCCCTTCTCTGTACTCTGCTGAAATGCGAGTAACTTAATATCGGTTACTTCAGTCCCGCGCTATGCCAGATTCCCCCGGAGAAGGATCTTTTGTAGTATATCACGAGCTCGGCAGGCTCTGGACTTGCATGCAGTTCAGATGTAACCTTCAGGCCAGATACACAGAGCTCCGGTGAGGGTGGGGGCCCACAACGTCATGTTAACCTTAAACCGGAACGGACGTTGGTTTCCCAAAGTCTAACGTGTATCCGCATCAAGAGTCGTGCGCGGAAACCACGGCTGCTGTTTATCTCCGTAGCAAAGGCGTAATGTCATGTTAAGTTGCACTACAAATAACATGGCGTTAAGCTCGTCTTAACTAGACGTGGCGTTACTCCTGTCCAGACGCGACAGGGGTCCTACTTTACTGGAGTATCCAGTGACTTCTATCCGTCCCAAAACACACCTTTTATACAATACGTATGCCCCTCTCCCCTGCCCCTCTCTCCCTCTCCTCTCCCCCTCTTCATTAAACCCCCTATTTCGGGGTCTAGACAGGAGTAACGTGACCTTTCAGTGGGATTTAGCCAGCATCCCGTTAAATCCCCGCCATCTTGCGTATCATTTTCACGCACGCCCGTTCTCGGTAACGCAATGCACTTTCCAGTCGAAAACGACTTAATTTAACGTTGTTGAGCTTTAAAGATGCACATTAAGGAATAACGTGATGCTGACTCGCTTAAAGCAGCAATCCTGCGGATTTATTTTCTGCGTTATAGGGTTGAAGCAGGGGGTCTCCCAAGCTGAACTGCATTAATTTCAGCTCCGGAGACCACCTGCTCCCCGAGATAATAACTCCCTCGGAAGGGGGGGCCGGTTGCAGCTCTGGCTGGCCTATGTTGGGGCTATTGTAATGGCGGCTTAAACGTCATGCCGGCCAATAGGAATCCATGACATCATCCCTTGCGGCTTCCTATTGGCCCGCGTGACCGGGACATTTAAACTTGTGGAGCTGCTACCGGCGCCCAATACAGAGGGAAGTATCTCAGCCCAATACAGAGGGAAGTATCTCAGCCCAATACAGAGGGAAGTATCTCAGGAAGCAGGGGTTCCCCGCAGCTGAAATATGTTCCTTTAACAAAGCTGCGGGGGTCTGGCCCTTAGTCCCTTAGTCCAGGGGGCTGGCCCGTAGTCCCTTAGCCCAGGGGTCTGGATCTTAGTCCCTTAGCCCAGGGGTCTGGCCCGTAGTCCCTTAGCCCGGGGGTCTGGCCCGTAGTCCCTTAGCCCGGTGATCTGGCCCTTAGTCCCTTAGCCCAGGGGTCTGGCCCGTAGTCCCTTAGCCCGGTGATCTGGCCCTTAGTCCCTTAGCCCAGGGGTCTGGCCCGTAGTCCCTTAGCCCGGTGATCTGGCCCTTAGTCCCTTAGCCCAGGGGTCTGGCCCGTAGTCCCTTAGTCCGGGGGTCTGGCCCTTAGTCCCTTAGTCCAGGGGGCTGGCCCGTAGTCCCTTAGCCCAGGGGGCTGGCTCTTAGTCCCTTAGCCCGGTGGTCTGGCCCTTAGTCCCTTAGCCCGGTGATCTGGCCCTTAGTCCCTTAGCCCAGGGGTCTGGCCCGTAGTCCCTTAGCCCGGTGATCTGGCCCTTAGTCCCTTAGCCCAGGGGTCTGGCCCGTAGTCCCTTAGCCCAGGGGTCTGGCCCGTAGTCCCTTAGCCCAGGGGTCTGGCCCTTAGTCCCTTAGCCCGGTGGTCTGGCCCTTAGTCCCTTAGCCCGGTGATCTGGCCCTTAGTCCCTTAGCCCAGGGGTCTGGCCCGTAGTCCCTTAGCCCGGTGATCTGGCCCTTAGTCCCTTAGCCCAGGGGTCTGGCCCGTAGTCCCTTAGCCCAGGGGTCTGGCCCGTAGTCCCTTAGCCCAGGGGTCTGGCCCGTAGTCCCTTAGCCCAGGGGTCTGGCCCGTAGTCCCTTAGTCCGGGGGTCTGGCCCTTAGTCCCTTAGCCCAGGAGTCTGGCCCTTAGTCCCTTAGCCCAGGGGTCTGGCCCGTAGTCCCTTAGCCCAGGGGTCTGGCCCGTAGTCCCTTAGTCCGGGGGTCTGGCCTGTGCACTGTTTAAACAGGAGGTAACCCGTTTATTTCTGAGCAGTTCTCACCCATCTGGCAGCAACATGCATTGGAACTCTCCACACACACAAAAAAACAGGATGTGTGGCCATTTTTAGTTCCCCGAGTGAAAGGGGTCTGTGGGCCGTATTTACTAATCAGTTTTCTGCCCGAAGGCACCTTGCATCACTCGAGTCAATGTGCTGGAAGGTGTCTTATGGCAAACATGGGTCAGTATCTCCTGAAGTGGCTCATTAGTAAGAACATGTACGTGGCCAGCACCTGAGGCCCATGTGGCTCACCCAGTCTGTCTTTCGCTGTGAAGTCATACATTCAAAGCAGTGTGTTGCTGACCTCTCTGGCAGCGAAGAGGTTAAGGAGAGGTGAGCTGTGTGTTAGACGCTGGCGCAGGCTCCGGGGTGGAGACTCTGGGGGCAGACTCTGGGGGCAGACTCTGGGTGCAGGCAGGCTCTGGGGTGCAGACTCTGGGTGCAGGCAGGCTCTGGGGTGCAGACTCTGGGTGCAGGCAGGCTCTGGGGTGCAGACTCTGGGTGCAGGCAGGCTCTGGGGTGCAGACTCTGGGTGCAGGCAGGCTCTGGGTGCAGCCAGGCTCTGGGGTGAAGACTCTGGGTGCAGGCAGGCTCTGGGGTGCAGACTCTGGGTGCAGGCTCCGGGGTGCAGACTCTGGGTGCAGGCAGGCTCTGGGGTGCAGACTCCAGGTGCAGGCTCCGGGGTGCAGACTCTGGGTGCAGGCAGGCTCTGGGGTTCAGACTCTGGGTGCAGGCAGGCTCTGGGGTGCAGACTTTGGGTGCAGGCTCCGGGGTGCAGACTCTGGGTGCAGGCAGGCTCTGGGGTGCAGACTCCAGGTGCAGGCTCCGGGGTGCAGACTCTGGGTGCAGGCAGGCTCTGGGGTGCAGACTCCAGGTGCAGGCTCCGGGGTGCAGAGTCTGGGTGCAGGCAGGCTCTGGGGTGGAGACTCCAGGTGCAGGCTCCGGGGTAGAGGCGCCGGGCGCAGGCTCCGGGGTAGAGGCGCCTGGCGCAGGCTCTGGGTGCTCACTGCGATGTTCTGCTCTCAGCCGCACAGAAACTCTGCCACCTGCTGGGACTGAACGTGATGGAATTCACCCGCGCCATTCTCACCCCGCGGATCAAAGTGGGAAGGGACTATGTGCAGAAGGCGCAGACAAAGGAGCAGGTGAGTGCAGGGCAGGGACTGGGGCAGCTAAAGGAGTATGTGAGTGGGGGCAGGTTAAGGAGCAGGTTGAGTGCGGGTGGGGTATAGATAAAGGAACAGGTGAGTGGGGGCGTGGGATAGATGAAGGAGCAGGTGAGTTGGGGTGGGGGATAGATAAAGGAGCAGGTGAGTGTGGGTGGGGGATAGATAAAGGAGCAGGTGAGTGGGGGCGGGGGATAGATAAAGGAGCAGGTGAGTGTGGGTGGGGGATAGATAAAGGAGCTGGTGAGTGGGGGTGAGGGATAGATAAAGGAGCAGGTGAGTGTGGGCGGGGGACAGATAAAGGAGCAGGTGAGTGGGGGCGGGGGATAGATAAAGGAGCAGATGAGTGGAGGCGGGGGACAGATAAAGGAGCAGGTGAGTGGGGGCGGGGGATAGATAACGGAGCGGGTGAGTGGGGGCGGGGGATAGATAAAGGAGCAGATGAGTGGGGGCGGGGGACAGATAAAGGAGCAGGTGAGTGCGGGGCGGGGAACAGATAGAGGTGTGGGCTGAGTGTAGGTCGGGGGGCATATCGTTATAGGTTTTGCGGGCAGGAAGTGGGTAAGGGAAGCGGGGTAAGGTCACAGGGTTAACGTGCCCTGTTGGGTTTCCAGGCGGATTTTGCGGCGGAAGCGCTGGGGAAAGCCATGTATGAGCGCCTGTTCCGCTGGCTGGTTCATCGCATCAACAAAGCACTGGACCGGACCAAACGCCAGGGCGCGTCCTTCATCGGGATCCTGGATATCGCCGGCTTCGAGATCTTCGAGGCCAGTCCCTGAGCGGCGTCACTTTTTCATTTCCTTTGTCGCGAATGGGTTTAATACATTAATATTCTGTGAATATACCGCGCGCAGTTCCAGCGCACACCCAGGAAGTGATAATGTGCCTAATATATAGCCACGGTATTCATTATACTGCGGGGCTAGGATCTTTCAGCAATATTGTAGAAACCCTTAAGCCAGTGATTCTCAACTCCAGTCCTCGACCCTCCAACAGGACAGGTTTTCAGGATATCCCAGCTTCAGCACAGGTGGCTCAATTAATGGCTCAGTCGAAGACTAGTCCTCTAAGCAGTATTTATGCTTTAAAATATGGATCTAATACCATCACACTTCTGCAGCCAAGCGGCGTTATGTAGAAATAAACCAAAACTTTTATTTAGCCAAATTTCAGCAACAAAAAAACCCTCCACGGCTTTTACTCAGCCAAAGCTCAGTATTAAGTATAGCAGGGCAGCAGACCATGGTCAATGTTCAGCAGTACACAGATCAGGGGGGCTCAACTCCAGTCCTCGTGCTCCCCTCAACAGGTCAGGTTTTCAGGATATCCCTGCTTCAGCACAGGTGGCTCAAAAAGGGACTCGGTCTTTTGAGATTTCACCAGCAACAAAGGAAAGGGTTCTTTACAGTAAGGGCAGTTACTATGTGGGATTCATCACCCATGGAGACTGTGAGGGCAGATACAATAGATTTGTTCAAAATAGTTGTACATCTTTTTACATGGGAAAGGTATACACGGATACACCAAATAACTATACATCGGAAGGACGTTGACCCAGGGAGTAATCCGATTGTCATTATTGGAGTCGGGAAGGAATTTATATTCCCCCTTATGAGATATAATAGGATAATGTGTCACTGGGGGTTGTGTTTACTTCCTCTGGATCAATATACTGTAAGTACGAATATAGGATAAGTATCTGTCGTCTGAATTTAGCATAGGATGTACTTGATGGACGTACGTCTTTTCTCAACCTCCAATAACTGTCTGTAACCCTTCTGCTCTCCTCCCCGGGCTTCCCGCTACCTTAACTAGCCGTCTCCTCTTCCAGCTGAACTCATTCGAGCAGCTCTGCATCAACTACACCAACGAGAAGCTTCAGCAGCTCTTCAACCACACCATGTTCATCCTGGAGCAGGAGGAGTACCAGCGCGAAGGCATCGAGTGGAACTTCATCGACTTCGGCTTGGACCTGCAGCCCTGCATCGACCTCATCGAGAGGCCGGTAAGAATTGGGGAGGCCACACAGCACCAGGGTCAGCGTTGTGGAGAGCGCCATTGGGTTGGACGTCTGCTAGCATTGGGTTGAATGTCTGCTAGCATTGGGTTGAATGTCTACTAGCATTGGGTTGAATGTCTACTAGCATTGGGTTGAATGTCTACTAGCATTGGGTTGAATGTCTACTAGCATTGGGTTGGACGTCTGCTAGCATTGGGTTGGACGCCTGCTAGCATTGGGTTGGACGCCTGCTAGCATTGGGTTGGACGCCTGCTAGCATTGGGTTGGACGCCTGCTAGCATTGGGTTGGACGCCTGCTAGCATTGGGTTGGACGCCTGCTAGCATTGGGTTGGACGCCTGCTAGCATTGGGTTGGACGTCGACTACCATTGGGTTGGACGTCGACTACCATTGGGTTGGGCGTCGGCTAGCATTGGGTTGGACGCCTGCTAGCATTGGGTTGGACGTCGACTACCATTGGGTTGGGCGTCGGCTACCATTGGGTTGGGCGTCGGCTAGCATTGGGTTGGACGTCGGCTAGCATTGGGTTGGACGTCGGCTAGCATTGGGTTGGACGTCGGCTAGCATTGGGTTGGACGTCGGCTAGCATTGGGTTGGACGTCGGCTAGCATTGGGTTGGACGTCGGCTAGCATTGGGTTGGACGTCGGCTAGCATTGGGTTGGACGTCGGCTACCATCTGTTCTCTGCCAGAGACACTTGCTAAAGATGCCATTGACACAGGCACCATAATTAAGGAGAGAAAAAGGTTCAAGCGTAAGTAGGGACATAGGACAAGCAGTGTCCAGGTTTGTGTGTTACACTTATGGTGCACATTGCAATGTGGAATTGCTGCGTTTAATGCTCTAGCTTGACCACGACAACGCGTTGCTTTTTCACCTGCCTGTATGTCGGTGAACCAGACGCCAGCAGTTTATGGTAGGTAAAAAAGGGACAGCACCCCCAAGTACTGTACAGCAATGATGGGCGTGTTTGCATGATGAAGACCCGCAGACACCCTCATTGGTAACCTATCTTTGCTGTATTTCTGTGAAAATCTATATTACAAGATAATTTTGTGGGCATCTAGGTTAGCTTTCCCAGAACCCAGAGCGGCGCAAAAATATAATAACTTTTTAGAACCGTCATGGTAAAAATGACCCTGTTTCAAAGAGCTTACAATCTAAACATGGTGCCTGAAGGTGACAGCTGACACTCTCTGAGATAGGGTTTTCCCACCGCCAGGGTGAAGCATCGCCACAAAGCTACTCATTGGCCGGGAGCAGAGCACTGTAGGTTTCCATTTTCCCCCAATCAAACCCCGCCCTTCTGTCTCCGGGTCCCAGGCCAATCCTCCCGGAGTCCTTGCCCTGCTGGACGAGGAATGCTGGTTCCCCAAAGCCACGGACAAGACCTTTGTGGACAAACTGGTGCAGGAGCAGGGCACCCACTCCAAGTTCCAGAAGCCTCGGCAGCTGAAGGACAAGGCGGATTTCTGCATCATCCATTACGCCGGCAAGGTAAGCGTCCAAAGGGAAATCCGCTAGTGGTGATGGGAACCTTAAACATTGACCCTATCGCTGCCAGAGCGTTGCAGGGCCTCTTTGGCAGCGAAAGGGTTTAAGAAGAGTTGACAAGTCCTGCTCCTTTTCAGTGCTGAGCCCAGTCCACTGGACAAAGTTCTGAAGTCCGTGTAAGGCTGATGGACCCCCGATTCAAATAATAATTCTAATCACTCCCCGTTGCATCACAATGATGATGTTACTAATTGCTGAATAACCGTTCCACCTTCACCCTTTCATTAGTAGATACATTTAGAAGTGTAAGCTTTTTGCATCACGCACTTTATTTTATGCACTGTTTATATTGTTTTGTTTTTTTTATTATTTGAATCTTCCTAAAAGTAATTTAAAGCTGCAATCCGAGCAGTGTCACCCCCCCCCGCACCCCACCCCCCACCCCCTGGATTGCAACAGGGGTTCTCTGAAGCTAAACACCATTCATTTAACCTCCCGGGACCCCCTGCTTCCGGAAATACTTCCCTCCGTAGGGGGCGCCAGTAGCCGCTCTGGCTCGCATCCAGGGTTCACATTATGGCCGCTTTTCAAAGCTCCCACATCCTGCCGGCCAATAGGAAGCTGTGACGTCATCCGG
>NC_134504.1:4731948-4844448 GCF_040206685.1 Ascaphus truei
GCCAAGGACGAGGAACTGCTGAAGGTGAAGGAGAAACAGACCAAGGTGGAGTGCGAGCTCGTAGAGATGGAGAGGAAACACCAGCAGGTGAGCGTGGAACGCGCTGGGAGCGTGTGCGCAGGAGTCTGGCTGTATTACTTGTTGCTGCAGGTAGCGCAGCGTTTCATGTTGGTCCTGGAGATGTGTAGGCTTGTACACAAACTTTTTTTGTTGAGACCTCACAAGTCTCTTCTTCATATGTACTAAACAGCAGCGTTCGTCTTTTGTTCTGCTACTACCATACATTCGAAGTAAAGAGCTTGTCTACAACAATTATTATAATGCATTTATTTATAACACGCCAACCTATTCCATAGCGCGGTACATTAACAAACATTACCATACATTGTTACAGTGGCTAAGCAGGGCCCTGCCCCAAGGAGCTTACACTCTATAAGGACGGGTAAGGGGAAATATACGGTACAGGGGGATAAAATATTTTACCCAAGAACAATAACAGAGCAGCTGTAACATCTGCAAACAGATAAGACCGTGTGTCAGCGCCTTTCGTGCAACTCTGGGGGGGTGTCCAAGAGAGTTTGAGGAAGAGTGAATTCAGCTCCACTGCAAAGAACCCCCCCCTCACAGCAGACACCCCCCCTCACAGCAGAGACCCCCCCCCTCACAGCAGAGACCCCCCCCCACACAGCAGAGACCCCCCCCACACAGCAGAGACCCCCCCCTCACAGCAGAGACCCCCCCTCACAGCAGAGACCCCCCCCTCACAGCAGAGACCCCCCCCTCACAGCAGAGACCCCCCCTCACAGCAGAGACCCCCCCTCACAGCAGAGACCCCCCCCCTCACGGCAGAGACCCCCCCCTCACGGCAGAGATCCCCCCCTCTCACGGCAGAGATCCCCCCCTCTCACGGCAGAGATCCCCCCCCCCCTCACGGCAGAGATCCCCCTCCCCACCTCACGGCAGAGATTCCCCCCCCCCCTCCTCACGGCAGAGAGACCACCCCCACCCCCCACACGGCAGAGAGACTACCCCCCCACGGCAGAGACACCCCCTCACAGCACAACTAGATGCAGAGCATATAGTATCTATTGGTCCATTATGGAGTTACTGTATGAAAACCGTCACCAAATTAGAATACTAAAAAAGTAAGGTCTGCTTTTATTACACCTTTGTCTTTTCCCCTTGGGGCGCTTGGAAGTTGTGCGGGTCCCTCTGAAATAGCAGCTGAGACTTGTGATTTTTGCCCCCAACACTGACCTTTCTTTGCGTCTCCTTCCTCAGCTGGTGGAGGAGAAGAACATCCTGGCAGAGCAGCTGCAAGCCGAGACCGAGCTGTTTGCCGAGGCGGAGGAGATGAGGGCTCGTCTCGCCGTCAAGAAGCAGGAGCTGGAGGAGATCCTGAGAGACCTGGAGATCCGCATGGAGGAGGAGGAGGAGAGGAACCAGGTCCTGCAAAACGAAAAGAAGAAGATGCAGACGCACGTCCAGGTTTGTGTTGTGGTGGACCCGAGACATTCCTCCACTTTTTTAATTCCGAATATTTACAGACCGAAGGGTACACTTTAATAATCGGGTCCAGCTGGACTCTTATCAGAAGGTCCGGTGGTCCTCTGCTCTGTATCCGTCTTCCCTCGCAAGTTGGCGGCCCCAAAGCAAAATACAATGTCTTCTGCCTGGTTTAGGACCTTGAGGAGCAGTTGGATGAAGAGGAGGCCGCGCGGCAGAAGCTCCAGTTGGAGAAAGTCACCGCAGAGTCAAAGATCAAGAAGATGGAAGAGGACATCCTTCTGCTGGAGGATCAAAACTCCAAGTTCATAAAGGTAGGAGGCCTACTACATACAGTAAGGTCGCATACTCTGATCAGAAACATGTCTTCTACCAATGTCCTGCAGGCATCTCTGAGAGCGCTGTGTCCGTACATCCATCATTCTTCCCTGGATATATTCCCTTCCTGTGGATGTTTTGTTCAAGACTCGACAAGTTGGCGAGACCTTGTTGGGTTGTAAGAAAATGTGGTACCTATACCACTTGAAAGCAGCCGTCGCGCCCACCCGATATTTTTAGCATTTGTTTTATTCTTTACTTACCTTGGCCGGGTGGTTCCTAGACCTCCGGGAACTCTCTGTTTCCTAAGATACCGGGCATCCGGCAAGAATCCTTGCTTTGGTGGACACGACCACAAAGGGTCAGCCAAGGGCCACGCCAGTGGGCAATAGTTACAACATCATAGGGAGATGACGTGACGTTATATCTGCAACCGTGCGGCCATATGTACCGCTTTTGTGGCATAGAAACGGCAAAAGATGATCTATTTTACAGAGGAGGGGAGTGGGGGGCCACGGACGTCAGTGGGACCTCGGACCTCCTGGTTAAGTTATTGGGGGGAGGGTGAAATGATTTTGGGCTGGATAACGGCTTTAAGAGGGGCAACATTTTCAGGTCCCTCAAGTCCAACTCCAGAGAGCCCAATAATGCGTTCCACCGACGTTACGGCGCATCATGTCACCGTTGGGGTATAAATGAGCCTAGGTGGCCGGGGTGACTCCCAACGTGGCAGTGACTTGGACAAAGTCTAACCCGGAGCTTTTCACTCGGACTTTCCAATGCACCCTGTCGGTTCTGCCCTAAAAAGTGTATTTTTTATGGTGGCCGTAGGAGAAGAAGCTGATGGACGAGAGGATCGCAGAGTGCACGTCGCAGCTAGCGGAGGAGGAAGAGAAGGCCAAGAACTTGGCCAAGCTGAAGAACAAGCAGGAGATGATGATCACGGACCTGGAAGGTGAGCAGCAGGTCCCACTTCCAGCTTCTCCTCCTTTCTTGGTAACCGCAGCCTCCGGCAAGGAGCCGGCTTTACCGTTGGGTTCAAGTGGACATGGAAAAGGCAAAATCTTTCTCCAGCAATGCACTTAAAGTCCGTTCTGTTGCACGTCCCACGGGGATCCGATCAGGTTATTGTGGGGCAGCTGCAGGTAACACAGCTCCCTGGATAAGAGACAGTTATGGATTTTAAGTACATGTAGAATACTTTTGGGTTCCTCTTTCTCTTACCCCCCCCTACCTCTCAGCACCCCCTTTTCCCCCCCCTTTCTCTTCCCCTCTCGCGTGTCTCCCCTCACTTTCTACCCCGTCCCCCTCTCTTCCCTCTCACGTTTCTCATCCCTCTCCTCCCTTTCCGCCCCCTTTCCTCTCTTCCCCCTCCCTCTCCTCTCTTCCCCTCCCTCTCCCCTCTTCCCCCCTCTCCTCTCTTCCCCCCCCCCTCCTCTCTTCCCCCCCCCCCCCTCCCTCTTTTCTCTTCTCCCCTCCTACTCCTCTCCCTCTCTTCTCCCCTCCTTCTCCTCTTTCTCTCCCATCTTCTCCCTCCTCCCCTTTCTCTCACCCCTCTTTCTCCCCCCCTTCTCTCTCCGTTCTTCCCCCCTCATTCTCTCCTCTGCGTCTCTCTATCTCCCTCCCCTCTCTTTATCCCCACTCACTCCCTCGCTCTTCCTATCACTCGCAGAGCGGCTGAAGAAGGAGGAGAAAACTCGCCAGGAGCTGGAGAAAGCCAAGCGGAAGCTGGACGGGGAGACCACAGACCTGCAGGACCAAATCGCCGAGCTGCAGGCTCAGATCGAGGAGCTCAAGCTGCAGCTGGCCAAAAAAGAGGAGGAGCTGCAGGCCGCGCTAGCCAGGTGAGCTCGCAGCGGGCAAAGGGTGTAATATATAACAGAGACCAGGCCCCACAGTGTGTACGTCCTGTATAATGAGGTGAGACTGCTCCGTTTGTGTGTTTTTAACCACGGTGACATGGAGCGACGGTTCCTCGTCTGCGCTGAGCGCTCACATTGGGAAATAGATCTGTGGCTCGGTGTGTCTTCTACAACAGGGTGGGGAGTGTGGGGGGGGGGTGTCACGGTAGCTTATGACAAGATATAATGAACACCAAATATCTGGGTTGAACTGAACGAGGCTTAAGATATAATAAAATATAATTTATTCCTTAAATAAGGTGAACACAGCAATATAGTACAATTAACAGACAAGAGGATAACACTTACTTAGGGTTGGGGGATGGAGAAGTATCCAATAGCAATTCTCCAACAGTCCAGTGACATTCAAGATGGTATCAGAAGCATAACTCCAGCACAACTAAAAACTGTAGGGTTGACACAGTTTATATACCTGTGCAACCCTATTCTTAACATTGAACACAGCCTATTGGTGAACAATTATCTAATGTGGAGACACAGACTAACCCATGCCCTCAGGCAACAATCAGACTGTCAGAGTTTGTTGATTGAGTAATACTTAATCCCTAGACATTGGGTAACAATCAAGGCAGTTACTTTTTGATCACCGTGCTTAGGCCACTCAGCCGTCTGGCCTTCATGACCTATTAGCCTAGCAAATGGCGTCTGCATTTTCAGAACAGACCCAAAATAAAATACATATACACTTTAATATCTACACATATTAATAAGTTCCATTCTGGTGGGCTCAGTGGGTCGACCTTTGCCAGTTTTTAATGCCTACAGTGACTCCACATATTGGCCAAATATGAACTCTCTGCGATCTCCAGAACTGGAGATACAGAAATGCACTTTAAAACATTAAAATACATGCTTATAATGAAACATGGGAACAGGGGAACATACATTTTCAAGGTACAACAAGGTGCAAACCTCATCCCTGGACCGCAGTCCAGTTAACCTCTTGTCTTTCTGGTGAGGTAAGGGGATGGACATATGGGGTGCAACCCCTTTAATACCGGGCCACCCCCTTTCTCCCTCTACAGGGGGGTCCCAGAACCGTGGTCCTAGGAGTTTCCCGGGGGAGGGGGGGGCCCAGATCGGTGGTCCTAGGAGTTTCCCGGGGTTGCACAGACATAGGACTCGTGTCCACCAAATAACACAGAGGCAGCAGGGTGACACCGGCACAGTGACCAGAGGGACCTCTGGCCCTGTTGTCAGCGTACTTAATAAAGATGCGCATTCTCCCCCCCCCCCCCCTTCTCTGTGCGTAGGGGAGACGATGAGGTCGTGCAAAAGAACAACACCCTGAAGATGGTGCGTGAGCTGCAGGCTCAGATCTCCGAGCTGCAGGAGGACCTGGAGTCCGAGAAGACTTCCCGCAACAAGGCGGAGAAGCAGAAGAGAGACCTGAGCGAAGAGCTGGAGGCGCTGAAGACCGAGCTCGAGGACACGCTGGATACCACCGCTGCCCAGCAGGAGCTAAGGTACCAACACCCGTGCGTCTGCCCGAGCGGGGGCCGGGGGGCTCCTAATTCCAGTTTGCTTTCTGCGGCTCGGTTTGCGGTTTCCGTGATCTAACGCTGTCGCAGCCACCGAGAAGGCTGCTGGCTCGGAAGCGTTTTAGGAGACCTACAGATGTAGCGAGACTGACTGCCCTCTAACGCAGCTATGCAACCGCGGCACCGAAGGGTTAACGCATTCCCAATCAGGAGCATGGACCCCCCCCCCCCCCGGGAGCCCGATCATGACAGACAGTCTCCATCGCCACAGACTTTTGCTTGTTCGACGCGACCCTAAGGACAGGGAAGTCCTGCTACCTCTGTGTGTCTGAAGAAGACCTGGTTACAGCCGGGGAATTAGAAGAAATACATCACCATGCCCGGCACCTGCCGAGTTTCCATCTTGTTTGCTGACTTCTGTTGACCCTTTCGGTGTCGGAGCACCGCTTAGCGGGGGGGTGAGGGGGGTCCAGCTTTCTGGGCCGAAACTAATCTCACTGGTTTCCTTAAAAGGACCAAGAGGGAGCAGGAAGTGGCCGAGCTGAAGAAGAACATCGAGGAGGAGACCAAGAACCACGAGGCACAAATCCAGGAGACGAGGCAGCGCCAGGCGACGGCCCTGGAGGAGCTGTCGGAGCAGCTGGAGCAAGCCAAGAGGGTGAGAGCGGGGGCGAGGGTGAGAGCGGCAGGGGGCGAGATGTAGTGTGGCGCCCACATAGGACGCCTCCGCACTCATAATACCGCTCCAGGTCAACAAGCCTTTATTATCAGGGCCGGTGTGATGGCAGCGCCATCGGTGCCACTGCAGTGTCTTCCTGCAGTGTCCCTCACCATGGCGCCGCAATGTCAAATGGCGTAGCGTTGCCATGACAACGGGGTGTCACGTGACATCGTAAACGTCTTGCGGCGTCCCATTGTTATGACAACGGCACATCCTGTGGTGCCGTGTTGCTCGGATGTCAGTGATGTCCTTTTGCCATGTGCAACGTGACGCTATTTGACATCGCGGCGCCATGATTAGGGACACTGCCGGAAGGTAAGAGGCCTTGCATCGAGCCGGCCCTGTTTACTTGGGGGTGACATTGTACCAGTCTTATACGGAGGGGGGGGGGCTCTGCGTCACACGCCTCCCTCCGGCCCTGATGGCGTCGCTCCCTTCCTGCGCAGCTCAAGGTGACCCTGGAGAAGAACAAGCAGGGCCTGGAGTCCGACAACAAGGAGCTGTCCGTGGAGGTGAAGGCCCTGCAGCAAGGCAAGGCCGAGTCCGAGCACAAGAGGAAGAAGCTGGAGGCGCTGGTGCAGGAGCTGCACACCAAGGTGTCCGAGGGGGACCGGCTGCGGGCAGAGATGCTGGACAAGACCAGCAAACTGCAGGTACTCCTCCTACCTCTGATACACCGCGACCTTTAACACCATGAACCCTACTGCTGCAGCCAGCAACGGACCAATGCAGACACCTCCATATAAAGGTAGAAGATGGCTTTCACTAGCCCTCCCCCACCTATAACCTTACTGACTGCCCCACACCGTCCTTACATCTCAGCCCTAATCTCTCGCTATACACCGGCTTGACGCGTTCTGCTCAAGGAGGTCTACCCTCTACCCATTTTGAATCTAAAGCCCTCTCCCGCCTAAAACCTCTCGCACTCACTGCCCCGCACCTCTGGAACTCCCTTCCCCTCAATACCCGACTGGCACCCTCTCAAGCTTTAGAACCTTTCTAAAAACCCACCTCCCTAACGAAGCGTACGAGTAGCTCCGTCACTGATACTTTTACACCTCATACACGGACCTTGCCCCCTTGCAGCACACCCTCCTACTGTCTCTTCTCCCTACCTACCACGTAGAGTGTAAGCTCTTCGGGGCAGGGACTCCTTTTCCTAATGTTACTTTTATGTCTCAAGCGCTTGTCCCCATTACGTGTTATATTATGATGTCCCGCGTGTCACTGCGGTGACGCGCTGCGTACCCGAATGGCGCTATATAAATACAGATATACAGACTAGCAGTGTTTTTTACACTAAGTATTGCAGATGTCACCTCGTTATTAGACTTGTTTAATATGAGGAAGAGGCTATAAAGTGACTGTCTCCTTAACCCCCTCACTGCTGGACGGGTGCTTTGTAGAGCAGTAGATTAGTACTGAGAATTGCGTGAGCGATTGGAGCTGCATGTTCTAGTTTTCGCTTCGCTGTAAATGTTACTCGGAGAGATGAGCACGTTACACTCAGCACGGGTATATGGCAAATACACGTATCATCATCGTAATTGTAAACGTACATTTATAATAGACACATAAACCCCAAAAACTCAGAAAACAAGGTCATTACATAGACCTATAATCATGGTTATACCTACATGCAAAAACAATTTATTTATATATATATATATATATCCCTGATACATTGTAAGCGCTGCCTAATTACATCTTTTTGATGCATCCCATACACAGAGCAGCGTGTTATTTATTTAAATTTAGCAGCTCTTTGTAATATTAATCTCGCTCTCCTCCCCCCGCGCCTCTTGCTTTCCTGCCCCCCCCTCCCCTACCTCTCTCCCCCTCCCCCCCTTTCTCTCCCCCTCCCCCCCTTTCTCTTTCCCCTCCTCGCTCCCCGTTTCCCCCCTTCTATCTCTCTTTCTCCCCCCCCCCCCTCCCCGCTCCCCGCTCTCTCACGCCCCCCCCTCCCCGCTCTCTCACGCCCCCCCCCCTCCCCGCTCCCCGCTCTCTCCCCCCCCCCCTCCCCTGCTCTCTCACGCCCCCCCCCCCCCCCGCTCTCTCACGCCCCGGCCCTGCTCTCTCACGCCCCCCCCTCCCGCTCTCTCACGCCCCCTCCCTGCTCTCTCACGCCCCCCCCCCCCCTCTCGCTGTCTCCAGAATGAGCTGGAAAATGTCTCCTGCCTTTTGGAAGAAACTGAGAAGAAAGGGATCAAATTGGCTAAAGATGCGGCCGGTTTGGAGTCCCAGCTGCAGGACACACACGTGAGTGAGGGTCTCCTCCCCTCTCCTTGTTATTTACATGGGTGGGACACAAGGGGTCCCCACAGCTGATCTGAGCTAATTTTAGCCCCGTGCCCCCCACCCTCCTGGGTCCAGAGGAACTCGCAGGTAATTAATTCCTGGTATTTAAACACAGGACATCGGGACTTACTATTGGCCCGTGCCAAGCGAGATGTAAAAAGCCATATTGTTTCTGCTTCCTGTATCGCCCTGCGGTGTGATGGTCACTATATGTCCCCCTCGTATCACCCTGTGGTGTGAGGGCCTCTATGGGTGCCCCATGTATCACCCTTCAGTGTGAGGGCAGCTATAGGTTCCTCCTGTATTACTCTGCAGTGTGAGAACATACTCTATGATCCATAGGTCCCTTCTGTCACTGCATCGCTATATCATCCTTCTATAGACTTTGGGCTCAGGCTCGCTGCGGCGTGTGATACAGAACGGAGTGTCGTCTTCCACTGTGTCACTGTGTTACTGTGTCACTGTGTCACTGTGTCACTGTGTCACTGTGTCACTGTGTCACTGTGTCACTGTGGGACGGGGACAGACTGTGTGGGCTATATGTGGCTTCTGTCTCTGCCTGTGAAGGACATGATGAGTCTTTGAGATGCTCTGTAGCTCTTCCCTTTCCCAGCAATGTGTACACCCGAGCAGTTATCTACCCATTGTAACAACAATAATAACCGTGAATCCCCCGGACAGGAGCTGCTCCAGGAAGAGACGCGGCAGAAACTGAACCAGAGCAGCCGGATCCGTCAGCTGGAAGAGGAGAAGAATAATCTCCAGGAGCAGCAGGAAGAGGAGGAGGAGGCCCGGAAAGGCCTGGAGAAGCAGCTGCTCACCCTGCAGGCTCAGGTAACGCCCCCTGCAGGCTCAGGTAACGCAGGCTCAGGTAACACCCCCTGCAGGCTCAGGTAACGCAGGCTCAGGTAACGCCCCCCTGCAGGCTCAGGTAACGCAGGCTCAGGTAACGCCCCCTGCAGGCTCAGGTAACGCAGGCTCAGGTAACGCCCCCCTGCAGGCTCAGGTAACGCAGGCTCAGGTAACGCCCCCTGCAGGCTCAGGTAACGCAGGCTCAGGTAACGCACCTGTGCTGCTGTCACATTAACCAAGCGGTGGCCAACTCCAGTCCTCAAGGGCCACCAACCACTCAGGTTTTAAGGACATCGCTGCTTCAGCACAGGCGGCTTGATCAGTGGCTCAGGCCGCTGCCGGGACCCCTGCATCCTCGCAGGGGCCTTAATCCCAATGAATCTTCACCTGCTACCAATTAACCAAATTGCAGCAATGTTGGATCACCCTAAGATTACCAGCAGCGAATCGGCAGCGGTAAGTACAGACCGGCGCGTGTCCGTACCCGCGGTGTATTAGAGGAGTGTGATATACATTGGGTTTTTTTGGGGGGGGGGGGGTTAATGGCTATTGATTTGAAGTAGGTGCAGACGTGTTCTCACTCTGAAATTGTCACACGGGAGTCCTCGGACCTGCTGATTTGTCCCTATTAATGTTGCCGCTCCCTAAAGCATCTTAGAGGCAATCCAAGCCATTCTTTATTTTTAGACAGGATTAATTTCGGCTCCTGGGGCCCCCTGCTCCCGGAGATACTCCCCTCCGTAGCGGGGGCCGGTATCAACTTCTGTGTTCACATTATGGCCGCTTTTCAAAGCTCCCTCGGGCCAATAAAACGCTGTGACATCATCAGGAGCGGCTTCCTATTGGCCCATGTGACGCGGGCGCTTTAAACTGCAGAACGATACCGGCGCCCCCTTCGGAGGCCTGGAACTCCGGAAGCAGGGGGTCCACAGAGCTGAAATTAATGGGGTTCGGCTCTGAGACCCCCAGCTTCAATCCTGTTACAAAATTTAAAGAAAAACCGCTCGGACTGTTTCTTTTTAAAGTTTATTTTTGCCAACTCTAGTCTGCAGCGCACGTCCTCTCTCACACTCACCAGATCAGTTGTGGGACGCGGCGGCTTGCCATAATTTATACACACAACCTGTATGATTATTGTGATGTCTTTGTGTAGGGGCACACCCGGGGACTGTGGTATCAGTTGCCACAGGTGCACGACCAACGAAATCCAAGGGACATCAGGATCTAGTATCAATCACAAAAGTGTAGCCACTTCTGAGGCCTTGCAGTGTATCAAAATATGCATTTATTACAGAACAGAATCAGCGTTCCGACCCATTCTTGGGTTTCTGTGATGGCCATAAATATGTGCAGATGTAGTGGATCTGCGGGTTCCCCCTGGGTACCCCAACACACCCAGGCTTGCCTCCTGATATCAACTTCTTATAGGATTAAATAGTAATGGCGCAGAATAACGCAGTACGGCGCAGGCCTCAAATAAACAAAAACCCATTAAGATGTCTACATTTGTATAGTTGACCCACCCCCAGTTAGATGACTCTTAGCCAACCACAAACCAGAACAGGGGATACAGACCATGACTGTTCTTCTCTCCCTCCCTCCCCCCCCCGTACAGCTACTGGAAGCCAAGAAGAAGTTGGACGATGACGTGGGGACCATCGAAGGCTTGGAGGAGACCAGGAAGAAGCTGCTGAAGGACATGGAGGGGATGGGTCTGCGGCTGGAGGAGAAGGCCCTGGCCTTTGACAAGCTGGAGAAGACCAAGAACCGTCTGCAGCAGGAGCTGGACGACCTGATTGTTGACCTGGACCACCAGCGGCAGATCGTGTCCAGCCTGGAGAAGAAGCAGAAGAAGTTCGATCAGGTGACACTGCACCGACCGTGTGCTCCACATCATGGGCTTTAAGGCAGCAATCCAAGCGGGCGACTTTTCGGGGTGAATTTGTTTTTTATAACATAGGATTGAAGCAGGGGATCTCCGAAGCTGAACCCCATTAATTTCAGCTTTGGGGACACCCTGCTTCCGGAGTTACCTTTGTAGTAGGTGCCGGTAACCACTCGACCAGGAAGGATCACTCATTGGCCGATTTTCAAAGCTCCCGCACCCTGCTGGCCAATAGGGAAGCCGTTACGTCATCCAGTTCGGCTTCTCGGGCCCTTAGAGCCGAAATTAATGGGGTTCAACTCTGGCGACCCCCCCGGCTTCAAAACTATGTATAAAAGAAACCACGTGCTTGGATTGCTCCTTTTCACCCTGCGTTGCCAGACTTTGCGCTATACGGGGGGGTTACTATACGTTTAACCCTTTAGTATGGAGCAATGCGCCCGTGTGTTTGTGTAGAGGCGTCTGTGTACGTGTAGCAGATGTTCACGCTAAGGCGTGATTTAACAATAGTGTTCTTGAAAACTATGGTTAAGGAGAACACATACTTGTTAGCGTGTTGTTAGCGTGTTGAAGGGAGTAAAAAAGTGTCTGTGTATATAGATAGATGTATAAATGTAAATATAACGAGTCCGTCTTGGCGCACACAAGGGAACAGTAAAGATGAATAACCCGTTCCTCCAGCGGGCAGGCGGAAGTCCAGCACTCAGTGAATGAATAAGGCCTATTACCAACGTTTCGGTCTTGCAATTTGACCTTCATCAGGCCCAAAACATTGGTAATTTGCCACATTCATTTTTGTGGGATTAAATCTAAACGTACACAAACACACCATACACACACACACACACACACACACCATACACACACACACACGTATTGTTTACATTTTCTTGCACTACTCTTTGGAAAGCCGCAAAATAGTTACTTGCAGCTTTTATACCCACTCCTGCAAAACCTAGAGATATGGGCAGAGACCTCGAGACTTCTGCAGCAGATAATGCCTTGTCCAGCCACCGACACGAGCCGGACGCACAGAACCAGCAGCCCGTTCTCAAACTGGTGCCTGAGCGGGTCTGTTGGCTGTGCACATCGCCGTGCTGTTTTCTAACCTTTTGGCTGTACAAAGAGGCTTAATGTGAGAGGGGAGAGGAGGGGTGACCGTGTAGCTGTGCGTCTCTCTCCCTCAGCTCCTGGCAGAAGAGAAGAACATCTCCGCCCGCTACGCAGAGGAGCGCGACCGAGCCGAGGCAGACGCCAGGGAGAAGGAGACCAAGGCTCTGTCGGTGGCCCGGACCCTGGAGGAGGCGCTGGAAGCCCGAGACGAGTTGGAGAGGCAGAACAAGCAGCTGAGGGCAGAGATGGAGGACCTGATGAGTTCCAAGGACGACGTGGGGAAAAGTGTAAGGATCTCGTTAATACCTTCCTTACTCCCATTTACTGCTCAATGGGCGAGGGCGTCTCCAACGCGTTTCTTCCATCTGGTGGCGGTATCTGGAAGCCAGGAAAGTGATGCCACATTCTTGTAACGCCCCCCTAAATCCTCCAATCACAAACACACAGGGCTCAAGTTGGAGCAAAGTCCGTAGAGGCCCAGTAGACCAGGCCCGTCCGTAGGGGCCCAGTAGACCAGGCCCGTCCGTAGAGGCCCAGTAGACCAGGCCCGTCCGTAGAGGCCCAGTAGACAAGGCCCGTCCGTAGAGGCCCAGTAGACCAGGCCCGTCCGTAGAGGCCCAGTAGACCAGGCCCGTCCGTAGAGGCCCAGTAGACCAGGCCCGTCCGTAGAGGCCCAGTAGACCAGGCCCGTCCGTAGAGGCCCAGTAGACCAGGCCCGTCCGTAGAGGCCCAGTAGACCAGGCCCGTCCGTAGAGGCCCAGTAGACCAGGCCCGTCCGTAGAGGCCCAGTAGACCAGGCCCGTCCGTAGAGGCCCAGTAGACCAGGCCCGTCCGTAGAGGCCCAGTAGACCAGGCCTGTCCGTAGCAGTTGGTGGTGTCCTATGTCCCCCCGCTCAGCCCCTCTCTCCCCGCAGGTGCACGAGCTGGAGAAGTCCAAGCGCTCGCTGGAGCAGCAGGTGGAGGAGATGCGCACCCAGCTGGAGGAGCTGGAGGACGAGCTGCAGGGGACGGAGGACGCCAAGCTGCGCCTGGAGGTGAACATGCAGGCCATGAAGGCGCAGTTTGAGCGCGACCTGCAGGCGCGGGACGAGCAGAACGAGGAGAAGAAGCGGATGCTGGTGAAGCAGGTGAGGAGCCGGGAGCGCGGCAGGGCGTCGGGTCAGGGGGCGGCTTCGTTGTGTATTTATACATACGCAGGAGGTTCAGGGAACCACAGACCGGATCTAGTTTATGATGCAGAACACGAGAGATGTGCGGTTCTGTCCCAAAGGACGGCACGGAATGTGAAGCATTTTTCCCCTCAAAATTCAATTGCCTGCGAAATGTTTCGCCGACCTTCAACGGGTTAATGGCGCCAAATTAATAAGTGTTCGTTGAAATATTGTGTTGTCTCTACAATGAAAATCGAGTGAATTTAGAGAATTTTGCTAATGACAGATGTAGCCGCGTTATTGTGCCCGCCGGCGTTATTTTGCCCGCCGGCGTGGACCGGTGGGTGACAGCGTAGTAGTCCCGCCCCTTTTAAGCGTGTGTATATTGAATAGTCTCCCGAGTCCCGTTGCAGTACGCCAGTGGTAGCAATGGCGGCTGTTACATTGATAGCGTAACAGAGTATCGCAATGTATCACACCATAACACAACAGAGTATCGCAATGTATCACACCATAACACAACAGAGTATCGCAATGTATCCCACCATAACACAACAGCGTATCGCAATGTATCACACCATAACACAACAGAGTATCGCAATGTATCACACCATAACACAACAGAGTATCGCAATGTATCCCACCATAACACAACAGAGTATCGCAATGTATCACACCATAACACAACAGAGTATCGCAATGTATCACACCATAACACAACAGAGTATCGCAATGTATCCCACCATAACACAACAGAGTATCGCAATGTATCACAACAGAGTATCGCAATGTATCCCACCATAACACAACAGAGTATCGCAATGTATCCCACCATAACACAACAGAGTATCGCAATGTATCACACCATAACACAACAGAGTATCGCAATGTATCACACCATAACACAACAGAGTATCGCAATGTATCCCATCATAACACAACAGAGTATCGCAATGTATCACACCATAACACAACAGAGTATCGCAATGTATCCCACCATACCACAACAGTGTATCGCAATGTATCACACCATAACACAACAGAGTATCGCAATGTATCACACCATAACACAACAGAGTATCGCAATGTATCACACCATAACACAACAGAGTATCGCAATGTATCACACCATAACACAACAGAGTATCGCAATGTATCACACCATAACACAACAGAGTATCGCAATGTATCACACCATAACACAACAGAGTATCGCAATGTATCCCAGCATAACACAACAGAGTATCGCAATGTATCACAACAGAGTATCGCAATGTATCCCACCATAACACAACAGAGTATCGCAATGTATCCCACCATAACACAACAGAGTATCGCAATGTATCACACCATAACACAACAGAGTATCGCAATGTATCACACCATAACACAACAGAGTATCGCAATGTATCACACCATAACACAACAGAGTATCGCAATGTATCCCATCATAACACAACAGAGTATCGCAATGTATCACACCATAACACAACAGAGTATCGCAATGTATCCCACCATAACACAACAGCGTATCGCAATGTATCCCACCATAACACAACAGAGTATCGCAATGTATCCCACCATAACACAACAGAGTATCGCAATGTATCCCACCATAACACAACAGAGTATCGCAATGTATCCCAGCATAACACAACAGAGTATCGCAATGTATCACACCATAACACAACAGAGTATCGCAATGTATCCCACCATAACACAACAGAGTATCGCAATGTATCCCAGCATAACACAACAGAGTATCGCAATGTATCACACCATAACACAACAGAGTATCGCAATGTATCACACCATAACACAACAGAGTATCGCAATGTATCCCAGCATAACACAACAGAGTATCGCAATGTATCCCACCATAACACAACAGAGTATCGCAATGTATCCCACCATAACACAACAGAGTATCGCAATGTATCACATCATAACACAACAGAGTATCGCAATGTATCACACCATAACACAACAGAGTATCGCAATGTATCCCACCATAACACAACAGAGTATCGCAATGTATCACAACAGAGTATCGCAATGTATCACAACAGAGTATCGCAATGTATCACACCATAACACAACAGTGTATTGCAATGTATCACACCATAACACAACAGTGTATCGCAATGTATCACACCATAACACAACAGTGTATCGCAATGTATCAAATCATAACACAACAGTGTATTGCAATATATCCCACCATAACACAACAGAAGCTATTGCAATGTATCCCACAGTAACACAACAGAGGGTATCACACCATAACACAACAGAGTATCGCAATGTATCACACCATAACACAACAGTGTATCGCAATGTATCAAATCATAACACAACAGTGTATTGCAATATATCCCACCATAACACAACAGAAGCTATTGCAATGTATCCCACAGTAACACAACAGAGGGTATCACACCATAACACAACAGAGTATCGCAATGTATCACATCATAACACAACAGAGTATCGCAATGTATCACAACAGAGTATCGCAATGTATCACATCATAACACAACAGTGTATCGCAATGTATCACACCATAACACAACAGTGTATCGCAATGTATCACACCATAACACAACAGTGTATCGCAATGTATCCCACCATAACACAACAGAGTATCGCAATGTATCACATCATAACACAACAGAGTATCGCAATGTATCACAACAGAGTATCGCAATGTATCACAACAGAGTATCGCAATGTATCACAACAGAGTATCGCAATGTATCACACCATAACACAACAGTGTATTGCAATGTATCACACCATAACACAACAGTGTATCGCAATGTATCACACCATAACACAACAGTGTATCGCAATGTATCAAATCATAACACAACAGTGTATTGCAATATATCCCACCATAACACAACAGAAGCTATTGCAATGTATCCCACAGTAACACAACAGAGGGTATCACACCATAACACAACAGAGTATCGCAATGTATCACACCATAACACAACAGTGTATCGCAATGTATCAAATCATAACACAACAGTGTATTGCAATATATCCCACCATAACACAACAGAAGCTATTGCAATGTATCCCACAGTAACACAACAGAGGGTATCGCACCATAACACAGCAGAGGGAGAAAGTTAGGGTATATTTGATCTGCCCTGGTGCAGCCGTCCACATGAATGGGGAATATTCTCTGAGAGCGGCCGCTCGGGGGGTATAGTGTAAGCCCCTAAACCGTCTCCTCACAGGTGCGGGAGCTGGAGGCAGAGCTGGAGGACGAGCGCAAGCAGCGGGCACTGGCCGTGGCAACCAAGAAGAAGCTAGAGATGGACCTAAAGGATCTGGAGTCGCAGATCGAGGGCGCCAACAAGGGACGTGACGACGCCATCAAACAACTTCGCAAACTGCAGGTACCGCAGGAAGGGGGATATGGAATGGGACGTGGCGTGTCGGAGATCCCTTCTCCATGCGTTTCAGCCCCTTAGTATGTGCTGGTCACAGGGGAGGGTTTATAGCTTGGGTTACTGTCCGGCTGCTATTGGTTAAAGCTCGGTGCCTGCAGCTGGTTACACTGTATAAGTTTTGGTAACAGTCCCGGTATGTGTACGAAATAAATGGATAAATTAGCTCAAAATGAATGTATCCGTATTTGTGGCGTCTACTTATGTCACTCATGCCGGGTCACCCGCACATACTGGGTTAATCACAAAACCTCGATAGCCGTTAGCGATTGTCAAGAGGGCCAGTGGGCGCCAACAGCGGGATGGTCACCACATTCCTTCATCAGACATAACCCTGTAATCACCCTTAATGGATCCGAAAAATCCCACAGGGCGTTACTGCAGTTTGTGTTAAATTTGCCGGCACGGAGACCCCTCTCTCTCGATTTCCCCCCCACAGGCCCAAATGAAAGATTATCAGCGGGAGCTTGACGAGGCGCGGACATCTCGGGACGACATCTTTGCTCAGTCCAAGGAGAACGAGAAGAAGCTGAAGAGCCTGGAGGCGGAAATACTACAACTGCAGGAGGTGAGCAGCAGCGGGGCTCGCCCTGCAGAGCGCAGGAACTTTGGGAAGGGCGCAGGCAGGGCCGGTGCGCGGGTATCCGGCGCCTTAGGCGAACCTGCAGCCTCGCCTGTCTGGCCCATTCTGCTTGGCCACACCCCCCGGGCTCCTGACGCCTCTTCCTGATTGGCTGCTTTATTCAGCAGCAGCCAATGAGGCTATAGGGAAGTGCCCAGCCCCCTAGCAGCAGCCCTGCTCTGGGAGATGGGGAAATCCTGCCATCCCGGGTTAGGAAACGTTGCACTAAGCAGCACAATGTGCGGCCGCCCTAAGCAGCCGCCTGGTTTGCCGAGTGGTTAAACCGGCCCCGGGCGCAGGGTCAAACTCTGGACTTGACTTTCCAGAGCCAAAATGAAACCGACTTATGGTTTTAATATCTACTTGTAAAAGCCTTAGTTGGATCCAAATAGATCCTTTTATCCCAAATGTGATTTGGATCTGAAGTGGTTCCGCCTAGCTTTTTTTGGCTGCGTACTAGATTTGAAGCAGGGGGTCTACAGAGCTGAACGGAATTAATTTGTGCTCCGGGGACCCCCTGCTTCCCGAAATACCTCCTGAAGGTGCCCCCAGTACAGTGCCATCCAGGGTGAACACAATATGGTGGTTTTAAAGGTCCAGCTGCCAATAGGAAGGCTCAACGCTATCCGTGGTGGCTTCTGGTAGGCCCATGGGACCTTTAAATCTGTACGAAGAACCCAGATGGGCACCTTTTGGAGGTAACTATCCGTGGAAGCAGTGGGGTCCCCGTAGCTGAAATTAACGCGGTCCTAAAGACATGGGGGAAAGATGGTAAATGCCGTATTTCCTCGATTTGTAAGACGCACCATCGATTTGGCACTTACAATCGATAAAGTTACTTCTCACTTACCATGTTTCAGGGGAGGATGAAGCGGGCGGCGGCAGGAGAGGTCCCACTTCTGCAGAGGGGTGAAGTTAAGACAACGGGCTGGTGGGCGGGCGCCAGAAGAAGACCATCTTAGCATGAGGCCTGAGCAGATGGTGAGCGGCTGGGGAGGAGCGCAGTGTAACACCGGAAGTCAGGCACCGGTCAACTTCCGGTGTTACCGTGCGCTGCTCCCCAGCCGTTCCCCTGTGCCGCTCTCCTCCTGCTCAGGTCTCATGCTAAGATGGTCTTCTGCTGCCGCCCGCCCGCTGTCTTAACTTCAATCCTCTGCAGACGTGGGACCTGGCCTGCCGCCGCCCCACGCTTCATCCTCCGCTGACATGGAACCTCTCCTAAAACGTGGTACATGAGAAGAGGGTTAGCCCCTCCTCCCCCCCCCCCCCCCCCTAGCAGACACTTTCTTTTTCCATTTTTTTTAAATATCGATTCTAAGACGTGGAAATCAGAAAAAAAGGTGCGTCTTAAAATCGAGGAAATTAGGTAATAAAAAAACTACTTTCCAAATCATTTTAAAGTACTTGTAACCTGGTATACGCGTCGCTGTCCTAAATTCACCTTTGTCCTAGACAGGACGGCTTGTCATTCAGCCCGCCATCTTTTTTTTAAGCCATGTTGCACAGTAATGTCACAAGTCTCCCTGGCAACAAAAGGGATTGAAATCCAAAAGGCGTCAAGCAGCTGACGGGCAGTGTCTCACCACGCGCAAGGTGTCGCACCCAGCTATGGGAGCAGCATGATCACTGCAGCAGTTGTGTTACCCTCTGTTAATCCCCTCCAGAAAGTGACCCACATAACTCTCCCCGTCCTGTAGGAGCTTGCCGCCTCCGAGCGCTGCAGGCGTCATGCGGAGCAAGAGCGTGATGAGCTGGCCGACGAGATCTCCAACAGCACCTCCGGAAAGTGAGTCGCAACAAGGGTTAACACCTCCCCCTGCCAGTGAAGCCCTGTGCAGACTACCTTTCAAACCAAATACCATTACCGCCCGATCTGCCCAATCAACAAGGTCAAACGCCCCGGGTTATTCCTTCCAGTATGTCTAGGCCACATGCTAGATAAGGAATGGCCAGCCAGCAGAGGCCAAAACAAGAAGGGAATGGAACCATGCTTGGGATGGGCATAAAGCCAAATAACAGAGGGAGCCCCAAGGATCAGATGGGGTCTGAGGTTTCCCAACACGATGGGTCGTCCAAGGGGGTTCGTATCTGGCGTCCGTTATCGGCGGGTGTGGGGCACAAGACCCAAATTATCGCTTACAATGCATCTGCATTCTAGTACTTAGCTGGGATCTCTGCCCCGCCTGGGATCTGGGGAGAGGTCCCGTCTGCACGGGGAGCAATAATGTGTGAGATTTCTATCGAAACTAAGAGATATGTTCAACCCTTTATAGGTTAGACCAGGGGTGGCCAACTCCAGTCCACAAGGTCCGGTTTTAGGGATATCCGTGCTTCAGCACAGCTGACTCATTCAGTGGCTCAGTCGAAGACTGAGCCACTGAATGAGCCAGCTGTGCTGAAGCAAGGATATCCCGAATAACAGACCTGTTGGTGGCCCTTGAAGTCTGGAGTTGGCCACCCCTTTTTGGCTAGACCATAAGAAATGATTATCTTTAGTACAGTGTGGGAGGAAGTACAAGAACATTGTATGACCAGACAAACTGAGATCGTAGGAAGGAGGTCTCTGCCCCCAAGGAATTGCCAACGCTCGTTTCCAGAGCCGGCTTAGACACCCACGTCACTCTTTGTCTCTGAGTCATTGCGTCCCGCTCTACTCCTGCCAGGTCTGCCCTGCTGGAAGAGAAGAGGCGCATGGAAGCCCGGATCGCCCAGTTGGAGGAGGAACTGGAAGAGGAGCAGAGCAACATGGAACTTCTCAACGACCGCTTCCGCAAGACCACTCTGCAGGTGAGAGTCCGGGCCGTGGGGTAGCACAACGGGGTCAAAGGTCTCCCTGCAGTCTCCCCCCCCCCCCCCCCCCCGATAAGTATAAAGTAGGTTAATGAGCTTTTGAACGAAACCTCATCCCGCGCCAGGTGGATACGCTAAACTCGGAGCTGGCCGGGGAGCGCAGCTCGGCGCAGAAGAGCGAGAACGCGCGGCAGCAGTTGGAGAGGCAGAACAAGGAGCTGAAGGCCAAGCTGCAGGAGCTGGAAGGATCCGTCAAGTCCAAGTTCAAAGCCACCATCTCCGCGCTGGAGGCCAAAATGGGTCAGCTGGAGGAGCAACTGGAGCAGGAGGCCAAGTGAGTGACCACCTGGCGACCATAACAGGGCCACTTCCAAAGGTGACCACCTGGCGACCATAACAGGGCCACTTCCAAAGGTGACCACCTGGCGACCATAACAGGGCCACTTCCAAAGGTGACCACCTGGCGACCATAACAGGGCCACTTCCAAAGGTGACCACCTGGCGACCATAACAGGGCCACTTCCGAAGGTGACCACCTGGCGACCATAACAGGGCCACTTCCAAAGGTGACCACCTGGCGACCATAACAGGGCCACTTCCGAAGGAAATGGGACACGGTGGGGTTGGGGGTTTTCATGATGCATCTCTCTGATCTACTATATATTTTGGGAAGCTGTCTGTCTGCGCGCTCTGCGTTTGGACGCCTCTTTAGATACCGTAACCACATTTTGCACGATAGTCCCTGACATCAAGGAGCTGTTTTTTGTCTGGTTGGATACAACTGGACGCCATTTTGAATCAAGATGGTTCAAATTGCTTGAGCCGCCTGTGCTGAAGCAGGAATAGCCTGAAAACGGGATGCGGTTGGTTGGGGGTATCTGAGCGGGATGCGGTTGGTTGGGGGTATGGGTGGGATGCGGTTAGTTGGGGGTATCTGAGCCGCGTGTATTCGCCCGCAGGGAACGTGCTGCCTCTAACAAGCTGGTGCGCCGGACTGAGAAGAAGCTGAAGGAGGTGTTCATGCAGGTGGAGGACGAGCGACGACACGCTGACCAGTACAAGGAGCAGGTACAAGGCCGGCCATGCCTGGGACCCGGGGGACACTGCACAATCCCATCTACTTACAGACTCACGGGGGTCCGTGACGCGCCTCCAAGGGGTTTCCCCAAAAACACAATATGGACCGGCGGCTCCCAGGCAGTATAGCGGGGTCCTGAGCCCGTGGGGGGTATCGCTGTCACAGCCGGGGCTTCCAAAGTCGCTTCCCACAATGCTTTGCATCCACAGCAGCAAGGCATTATGGGGCGTGACTTTGGAAGCTCCCGCAGTGAGTGACAGCGATACCCCCCATGCTGCCTGCACACACTGAGGGGCGGTTTGGGGGGATTATTAAGCGTGTGTTCCCCCCACGAGCTCAGGACACTATACTGCCTGGGATCGGTCACACAGTGTTAGCGATAGTCTGAGGAGTCGGTGATAACGTTTATTAATTGGGGGGAGCGGGACAAATATTTCCTAGCAGGGGGAGCGCCGTGTGATAAACGCAGAACCGCTAGTCTAGTAACAGGTCACCCAGGGGAGCGTGCAGCCAGGCCTGGGGCACATCAATATATGTGAGAAAAAAACTTATCAGTCGTGGCTCTCTGTATATACCAATTTGTATATAAACTAGCGTGAAAAATATAAACAACAGTGAGATATAAACTTAATAGAGGTAGCGGTGATACTCATACAAACACAATTGACGAATGCCTCTGTAACCCAGTGTAGGATTCCTCTCTCAATCCTCGTGATAAGTGGAAAGGTGGCACATCAATGCCAGCAACACCCACTCAAAACACAACTGGTCCCTATTAATGTCAATAACGCTGCGAGTTTACCCTGGGGGGGGGGGGGGAGTCTGTGACGGAGAGACCGGGGGGGGGAGGGGGCAGAAAGGAGGAAGACTTTCACTTGTTTTGGTGCAGCCCCCTTAGTTCTAACGCTGATTTGAATCTCTGCTGAATGTTCATGTTAAAGTCCCGTCTCCAAAAACCAACCGAAAGGAAAGTGTCTCCGGGGAGCAGCGATGTGTAACGCTGGCAGGGAAGGAGTTAATATATATAGAACCATTAGCCAAATCTCCATTGAGATCGTTGAAGCATTTACCTACAGGAACACTGCTTTAAAAGACAATCACTCCCGTCTCTCCCTGCCCCCCCCCCACTCCCGTCTCTCTCTTCCTCCCCCCACTCCCGTCTCTCTCTCCCTCCCCCCACTCCCGTCTCTCCCTGCCCCCCCCCCACCACTCCCGTCTCTTCCCTCCCCCCCCACTCCCGTCTCTTCCCTCCCCCCCCACTCCCGTCTCTTCCCTCCCCCCCCACTCCCGTCTCTTCCCTCCCCCCCCACTCCCGTCTCTTCCCTCCCCCCCACTCCCGTCTCCCCCCCACTCCCGTCTCTCCCTCCCCCCCCCACTCCCGTCTCTCCCTCCCCCCCCACTCCCGTCTCTCTCCCTCCCCCCCCACTCCCGTCTCTCTCCCTCCCCCCCCCACTCCCGTGTCTCTCTCCCTCCCCCCCCACTCCCGTCTCTCTCTCCCTCCCCCCCCACTCCCGTCTCTCTCTCCCTCCCCCCCCACTCCCGTCTCTCTCTCCCTCCCCCCCCACTCCCGTCTCTCTCTCCCTCCCCCCCCACTCCTGTCTCTCTCTCCCTCCCCCCCCCCACTCCTGTCTCTCTCCCTCCCCCCCCCACTCCCGTCTCTCTCTCGCTCCCCCCACACTCCCGTCTCTCCCTCCCCCCACTCCCGTCTCTCCCCCCCCTCTCCCGTCTCTCCCTCCCTCCTCCCACTCCCGTCTCTCTCTCCCTCCCCCCACACTCCCGTCTCTCCCTCCCCCCACTCCCGTCCCTCCCTCCCCTCCCTCTTCCCCCCCCCTCTCCCGTCACTCCCTCCCCCGTCCCCCTACAGATGGAGAAAGCCAACACCAGAATGAAGCAGCTGAAGCGGCAGCTGGAAGAGGCGGAGGAGGAAGCGACGCGCGCCAACGCCTCGCGGCGCAAGCTGCAGCGCGAGCTGGATGATGCCTCGGAGGCCAACGAGGGTCTGAGCCGTGAAGTGACCACTCTAAAGAACAGGTTGAGGTGAGGCGGCGATCATACAGCGCACAGGCCTCTGCTGGCGCCATTAAAGGGAACTCTCCCCCGAGGCCGTCTCCATTCAGCGAGTGCGCCCCCGAGACGTGCGCCCCATTCTCAGTGAGGCGCACGGACAGTGGGGAAGCTATACTGGAATTGTATTTCTTCCACACCGGATCCATGAGATGGAACATGCGGCTTCGGCCTTTTCTCACGTCTGCCGGTTTTGCGGCCGCGAGACGGAGAAATAACTCCAGAAATGGTTTATTCACGGCCTGAGATGTCCGTCTGTGATCGTTAAGTCACCAGCCATCGCTAATTAGCGTAGTACAAGCAGTTTCGGTACGGCGGCATTGTCACACGTGTCAGACATACACAGGTGTAGCCGGGGTTATTGCGCTGGTATATTCTGCGCTTTTCTGCGTTATCGCAGCAATGGTATCCAATGGGAATCCTGTAATATTCTGCGTCCTGCGCGAGTGCGGTAACCCTCGCTACATACGTACATGTATGTGCGTATGTAACATGTATTCTGTATGTTCGCCCCTCCTCTCTTACACCTGTAACCTGTCCCTCCCCCCAGGAGAGGCGGCCCGGTGTCCTTTTCCTCGTCGTCCTCCAGCCGGTCCGGCCGCCGCCAGCTGCAGATCGAAGGCGCCTCCCTGGATCCATCCGACGACGAAGTCGAGAGCAAAACCAGCGAGGTCAATGAAACGCCCGCTCCGGCCGAGTGACCCTGGCGCCCGGCGTCCCTCTGCCCCAGGGAGGGGTGGGAACGGACAGGGTGCAGAGGGAAACGTAGCCGCTAACTCAGCACCGTCACCGCAGCTCGTCCGACCCACGCGTTTCGGGGGGTTTTGTACCGCGCTTCTCATGGGCGAAAGTGCTTTGTTTTTGTTTTTCTAACGTTTAAATATCAATACCGTGAACCACTTTGCTGTCGGGAAGGAGGCGCCACGAAAAGCGTGGCCAGGTTTCCTTCCACGGCCCAAAACTCACCGGGCGCCGGCGTGGGAAGGGGGATAAATATTGTACGTTTCGTACGTCTGTATTTCAGGCGAATGTTGTAAAATGCATCTTTTCCTTTTCTAGCATCATGTGAAAGAAGAAACACACACTACAGGCCCCGTGTCTCCCGTCCCTGGGGGGTAATGGGGTGAGGGGGTAATGGGGTGAGGGGGTGGGATATTTGCAGACCCCTTCCCAGTCTCACCTGCAGCTCTGCCCTTTTCACGGGATCCTCCTGCAAAACTAAGCTGTGAATCCACCAACAAGGTTCTGTCTTCTCGTCTCTCTCTGCGAAGTAAGAGATGGTTCACGGAGCACACGCGTGTGCGTGCGCGAGCTCCTGCCATCACATGCTATGGAAGGAAGGCTTTTCTGCCTGGGCACGACATCAGCGCACTGGTATTGAAGTATAAGAAGGGGGAAAGGCTGCTAGGGAAACCTTTATACTGCCGGGGTTAATGTAACATGGACGCCTTAGGTATCTTGCTCTTCTCGGAGAGCACATCAGTGCAAAGATACGCCCCAATCATCTCACTTTCGGCAAAGCTGTTGAACTTTTCCGCCCCAAGCATACGGAAGTGCCTTAGACACTTACGCCAGGGGATGGCCAACTCCAGTCCTCAAGGGCCACCAACTGCTCTGGTTTCCAGGATATCCCTGCTTCAGCACAGGTGGCTCAGTCGAAGACTGTACCTGTTGGTGGCCCTTGAACTGGAGTTGGCCAACCCATGACTGACAATTGAGAATATTAAAATCCATATCTACTCTTCCATCCTGTGATTTTATTATCAGGTATAACTATGAGAAGTCAGTGTTACCGCGAGCCGGCGGGCGCTGGAATTCTAACCTGGGGTTACGTGTTGGCCTGTGGCGGGTTTCTCCTGAATGAAGGATCTCTCTGCATGGGCATACAATTACATTGTCTCGTCTGCCGAAACGCCCTCCCCCCCTCACCACGTATATATATCCCCATATTTCTAGACAATGATTTTTTGTAAGACGATAAACTTATTCATTATAGAATCCTGCTGTTTTGTGTAATTATTTGGAGATATATATATATATATATTCCCTCTTTTCTGTCTCCTTAGACTGACTCCTGTTTGCTACGGTGTGGGCCCAAGTCCTCCCCATTATACCCGTGCTTTCCCCCATGCTGGGCAGACAATAGTACAGGACACTAGGCCTTGAATAACAACGTATTTATAGAAACCCCTTATTCCCCCAGATATTCAGACATTACCGTTCTCCTCACTCGGAGGATCAGATACACAATATTACGGTATTTATAAACTGCAGTGTCTGGCCCCAATGTCTCGCAAGTCCCCACGATCCTGTGTTATGAAGGGACTGTGTGTTGGTGCCGGGACAATGTTGGAGCTCTTAGTAACTGTGGCTGTAACACGTGGCAGGCCTGTTGTTCGCAAAGCGTTCGGTGACTGAGGATCCCCTCGTTCTTTTCTCATGACACTAGTAACACGCTTGGTTGTTGATCAGCCCAACCTCCAACAGACTGTCACAGCTCCCTCTCTCTCCCCCCTCGCATCTCCATGCATCTGTAGCTGGGTAGGCATAGGTAGCTAGGGTGGGGGTAGGTAGCTCGGTTCCTCTCCACCCCTTTCCGATGTCTGGTTACATGTCTAAGTCTGGGAGGATGAAACTGCTGCAGGGGTGACACACATTTACTGGGTGGGGGGTAGGTAGCTGGGCTCCTTGGTGGGAGAGAAGGGGGACGAGAAAGAGATGTGGTGAGACGGAGGGTGGCAGGTAAGGCGGTAGAGCCACATATGACTTCTAATCATGCCCAATAGTCTTGAGAGAGCAGCAAAAGTAGGTGGAGGCGGACATTTTGCCGCCCTGGGCCTAACGGGAAATCTGCCACTGATCATATACCCTCTTGAACGGGTCTTTTACAAATCTAATTTGGCCTCTCATAAATCAGATTATCCATCCCCTTTATTAATTTGGTGGCTCTTCCCTACACTGCGTATGTTACAGTATGTGTCTATAGCAGTGATTCCCAACATGGGGATTCAAGAACCTTTAGGGGGGTCTCCAAGGGGTTCGCCAAAATAAATGTAATGGCGGATTGCAGACAGTATAGCGGGTTCCTGAGTCAGTGTGAGGACCCCCGCACAGGTCCATAACTACCCCACAGACACTTATTCCTTCCCCCCCCCCCCCAAATCAGGGACCCTCAGTGTGGGTGGGGGGTCTGCTCCTTTCATTTGTCCTGGACCCCAAGGTGGGGGGGGGGGGGTGTATATATATATATATATATTACATCACACCACACTACCCCCCCTATCTTGAGCATCAGATTACCGAGGTCGGAAAATCTCATTTGGGATCTGTAATCTCCTGTCATTGGCCCCACCAAGTTTCCGGTTTAATGGGACCGGTAACGGATCTTTGCTTTTGCTCAGGGCCCAGAAGAGACCGAGGGGATCAGAGGATTTCAAACTTCTGTACAGAATGTGCAAAAAACGCCATCATGGCCACACAAAGACAAACTGTCCGTCTCTCGCTGTGTGCCAGCGACTTGTGAGGGTCTGGGGGGCACCTGCGCAGTATCTAATGAGATCGGACCTCGCGCAGACAATTCCGCAAGTTACGGGGGAAATGGCACAACGCTGTCTTACTCCTTACAGGGGGGATAGAGGTGCTGAGATAAAGTGACCCTGCAGCACTCAGCGCGAGAGGCGGGCAGAGCATCCCCCATCCCATTATATTGTGCAGGATATATATATATATTATTCCTTTTACCTATCTTTATACACACTGAATACTCCTATGTGTGTCTTGTGTATGGCTGTTTGTGTATAGTTTCCCTTCCACAGTAACGATAACGTCATTATTCAGCACAACGCACCACAACCGTCGTCAAGGGGAACAGCCCCAGGAATGTGAGGTTCTGGGGTAAAACAGTGACATTTTAATGGAATAATAATTTTCGTGCATCTAAGTGAAGGGCCCAGGAGTGGCCAACTCACAGTCCTCAAGGGCCACCAACAGGTCAGGTTTTCAGGATATCACTGCTTTAGCACATGTGGCTCAATCTGTCCCTGCTTCAACACAGGTGGCTCAATTAGTGGCTCAGTCTTTGACTGAGCCTCTGATTTAGACACTTGTGCTGAAGCAGAGATATCCTGAAAACCTGGCCTGTTGGTGGCCCTTGAGGACTGGCGTTGGCCGCCCCTGCTCTAGCCGTTGCAATGACTTAGTTTGCTGTGCCCTAATTCCAGTCCTGTTTGTAGTGTCACTTTGCACAGACGCCAGAATGGAAATAGAGAATATAAAATCGTTAAAGGATTTCACATTAACCCTTTAATTATTTGCACGTCGCTTTCCTCTGAGGATGTTACATCAGCGGCAAACAGAAAGGAGTGTAAGCTCCTGGGGTTACTTTTCCCAGAGACGGGAAGGTTTTCACTCAAATACTGAGTTACGTTAAAATACTAAACTCAGCCCCCTTCTCTTATTCATGTCATGAGAAAGCGTTGGGCTGCAGGTCACTTTCTCATCTCCACGCAGGGGAATGGCAGGGGATGGGGTGGAAGTGATAACAGCCCCTAATAATATAGAATATAGTGCCCCAGCCTCCGCCCATCCCTACAGTGAGAAGGGCAGCCGGGCACAGGGGGGGATTCCTTCACTTTCATTCATGGGAAGGGGGGCGCAGACATTGCTACCTGCGCTAACAGCGCCTCGTGTTATTAAACAGGAAACACAGTGACGCCCATGTGACATCATTGATACAATTAATTCATTCAGTCACAGACGTGTGACGTCACCACTAATTATCCTCACGCTACACCTGTGCTGCTGCCTGATTGGTGGAAAGCTTCATTCCGATTGGCTGAAAAGCGACCCAGGTGACCCACAGGTGAGGGTGGTGCTGGGTATAAAAGGCTATCTTGCTGCAGTAGAGAGCAGTGATGTAGGTAGGTGGGAGGTGTTGCAGACAGTGCTGGGGCCTCAGGAGGTAAGGAGGTTAGGTCTCAGGAGGTAAGTGGGAGGTGTAAGGTCTCAGGAGGTAGGTGGGAGGGAGGTGTTGCAGAGAGTGCTAGGGAGTATGTAAGGTCTCAGGAGGTAGGTGGGAGGTGTTGCAGAGAGTGTAGGGGGTATGTAAGGTCTCAGGAGGTAGGTGGGAGGTGTTGCAGAGATTGCTAGGGGGTATGTAAGGTCGTAGGTGGGAGGTGTTGCAGAGAGTGCTGGGGGGTATGTAAGGTCTCAGGAGGTAGGTGGGAGGTGTTGCAGAGAGTGCTAGGGGGTATGTAAGGTCTCAGGAGGTAGGTGGGAGGTGTTGCAGAGAGTGCTAGGGGGTATGTAAGGTCTCAGGAGGTAGGTGGGAGGTGTTGCAGAGAGTGTAGGGGGTATGTAAGGTCTCAGGAGGTAGGTGGGAGGTGTTGCAGAGATTGCTAGGGGGTATGTAAGGTCGTAGGTGGGAGGTGTTGCAGAGAGTGCTGGGGGGTATGTAAGGTCTCAGGAGGTAGGTGGGAGGTGTTGCAGAGAGTGCTAGGGGGTATGTAAGGTCTCAGGAGGTAGGTGGGAGGTGTTGCAGAGAGTGCTAGGGGGTATGTAAGGTCTCAGGAGGTAGGTGGGAGGTGTTGCAGGGAGTGCTGGGGGTGTAAGGTCTCAGGAGGTAGGTGGGAGGTGTTGCAGGGAGTGCTGGGGGTGTAAGATCTCAGGAGGTAGGTGGGAGGTGTTGCAGGGAGTGCTGGGGGGTGTATGGTCTCAGGAGGTAGGTGGGAGGTGTTGCAGGGAGTGCTGGGGGGTGTATGGTCTCAGGAGGTAGGTGGGAGGTGTTGCAGGGAGTGCTGGGGGGTGTATGGTCTCAGGAGGTAGGTGTGAGGTGTTGCAGGGAGTGCTGGGGGGTGTATGGTCTCAGGAGGTAGGTGTGAGGTGTTACAGGGAGTGCTGGGGGGTGTATGGTCTCAGGAGGTAGGTGTGAGGTGTTGCAGGGAGTGCTGGGGGGTGTATGGTCTCAGGAGGTAGGTGTGAGGTGTTGCTGGGGGGTGTATGGTCTCAGGAGGTAGGTGTGAGGTGTTGCAGGGAGTGCTGGGGGGTGTATGGTCTCAGGAGGTAGGTGTGAGGTGTTGCAGGGAGTGCTGGGGGGTGTATGGTCTCAGGAGGTAGGTGTGAGGTGTTGCAGGGAGTGCTGGGGGTTGTATGGTCTCAGGAGGTAGGTGTGAGGTGTTGCAGGGAGTGCTGGGGGGTGTATGGTCTCAGGAGGTAGGTGTGAGGTGTTGCAGGGACTGCTGGGGGGTGTATGGTCTCAGGAGGTAGGTGTGAGGTGTTGCAGGGACTGCTGGGGGGTGTATGGTCTCAGGAGGTAGGTGTGAGGTGTTGCAGGGAGTGCTGGGGGGTGTATGGTCTCAGGAGGTAGGTGTGAGGTGTTGCAGGGAGTGCTGGGGGGTGTAAGGTCTCAGGAGGTAGGTGGACGGTGTTGCTAGGTTTGGGAAGTTGATGGGTTTCTCTGTATTTCTCAGGCCCGGCTGGAGGAGGCCGCATCACACTGGGAGAGGTCATTGTGTCGCTGCTGTGCACTAGGTGAGTGTGTTACTATGTGATATAAACCTGTTCCCATGTTGTGGTGCTTCAGGCCTCAGCACACGTGCTGTATATCTGCCTCCTAACCGGAGGCTTCCCTTATACCCATATAATGTATCGCTGAGGGGTAGCGGGCAGGTTATGGCGGCCTTATGTTCCCTCGTTCCCTGTATGGTTAAATCTAATGGGATATCCCGTGTGCTCTGGACAAGCTTACTAGGATGGGAACCCTCACTGACAAGGGGATATCTTGGTGTTAGTTTTGTAACTTGTCAACTCTCCTTGTAATCGTGCAACTTTTTTTTTTTTTTTGGGGGGGGGGGGGGGGAGAGAGAGAGGAGTTTAAATGGCTGTCCAATTGGAAGCAATAACTGATGTTGCAGCCATTTTGTTTCAGCTGAAGGAGGTTTACACCTGGCAAGTGTGTATCTCTATTTATATAGCGCCATTAATGTACATAGCGCTGCGCAGGAGTGAATCATACAAATGTCAAATAACAAATAACACATGATGGGAAGAAGCGCTTCAGACATAAAGTGACATTTAGGAAAAGGAGTCCCTGCCCAGCAGAGCTTACAATCTAATTATCCAAGTATTTTTATTATCCCGCGTGTCACGGAGACCGGGACTAACACCAGGGATCATTTCGCCAGACAAACGGTTTTATAAAAATAATTTATTGGAAAAAGAAATCCACAACTATTTACTAAACACGCACTTGCCGCCGCTCCTCGTGTGAACCGAAATCCATGGTGTCCGGCGGTGTATCTCCGGGATACGGGTTTACCTGAAATCTTGGACCGGCATCTTCTCCCACGGCGCATCCCGTCAAATGGTGCCACGTTGCCATGACACCCAGCACCCTGCCCAGCACCCTGCCCGGGTACCATGCCTAGCACCCTGCGCAGCACCCTGCGCAGCACCCTGCGCAGCACCCTGCGCAGCACCCTGCGCAGCACCCTGCGCAGCACCCTGCGCAGCACCCTGCGCAGGTACGAGAGCCTGAGCACCACCATGTGTGTAGTCACTGATGCAAACCCCTTTGGCGCCGGGTATGCGCCATTGTTACATTATAATATAATCTGGATCCTCTCGCTAGAAAATCCTCTGATTTGTGCTGAGAAATGGCTGCTGGATTTGGCAACTAAAACTGGCGTGTAAAATGGTGACTCGCTGTGTGTGCGCCGTGAAATGCTACAGGAGCTAATGGTGTCTGTGCTAGATAACGTTTAATTGCTCACAAGGATTGTACCTGCAATATTTCCCAATTTTGAAGGACTTGTGTTTGAGGGATAATCTGCAGTGCGGTGACTTTCTGCCGTTACGATCACATAATGACCGTTCTGGCAGAATGATTTATTTATTTTTCCCCTCTCCTAATACACTTTCCAGGTTTGGTCTTCAGAATGACCTTGCGATTTGCTTGGCGCGTGCCATGTAGGATGCATCAGTTTGTCACTAGGTGGGGACGCCTCATTTGGGAACACATGTAAAACTGAATTTCCCTTTCTTGTGTCCCCGGTTCCAATTTTGGGTTTAGCCAGCACATTGTTACTAGTCGCTCGGCTCTGTTCCGTCTGACATGTTTTCTCTTGCAGGTGTGACGATCCCCCGTCCTGGACATGGATTTCTCTGGCTTTATTTATTTAATTTTATGATATTTTGGGGCAGATTTTTGCCCCTGTCTCGCTGCCCCAGTCCTGACCTTGCTGCCGGAGGGGCGTTTCCTTTGTATTTCTCCCCGATGATGGGGGTAAGGGCAGGACTGGGGCAGTGACACTTTGTTAGGGCCGCTCTGTGAAGAACCTTTGGGTCCTCTTGGTACTTTGGACCTCTGCTGATGGTGAGGAGGTTCCTGCAGACATGGTGAGTTCCTGTCTGCTGAAGGAGGAAGAAGCAGAAAACGCTCCCAGAAGATCTGCCTGGTCCATAGTTGCCTAAATAAATGGTGCTTCTCTTTACTCTGTGCCGGTCTGCTTATTAAGGGGAGGGATGGTGTGGCCTCTGCTTCTTCCTTCTCAGCAGTTGGATGAGTGATTTCTGTACATTACACTGTAACTGATCCTACTACTCAACAGTAGGGTGGTTGGAGACTAGACATAATTTGCCCAAATCTTCCTTCCCATAGTCCATGGAGATACTGTGCATGACATGTGGCTGATGTCTGCTAGATGTGTAGCGCTCAGTGTCACTGTCTGAGCGTAGTCGGATTAATTTTAGCAGCTGCCTGCGGGGTGGCAGCTGCGGGGAACAAATTACCAGTGTAAGTGCAAATCCTGGTTTAGTGCCGGTGATTGAGCTGGTAGTTCCAGTACTTGCCGGGGAGGAGGGGGTACTATATCCCCATCCTGCGGCCTTGCATAGGCTCGCCTGCCACATGGGCTGTGTTACTGGCAGTGTCTCTGCAGGAAAGGGGTTCATGCTGGTTTGGGGAAGCTGTACATGTATGTTTAGTCACACACCTGTTACATAGAATGGTAGGGAGTTGGGTACATGCTATTCCTGGTGGGGGAGAAATGGGGTGTGTCATAAACCTCACACCCACTTGGGGGTGGGGGGGTTCACTGCTAGCACCCCCAGTTCTGGCCTGGTGGTGGCAATAGCATCAGTGGGTTTCACTAATTGATAGTGAGCTGTTGATGCACTGATTAAATCCCTATGCGAGCACAGAGCGGGTCACAGCACACTGTTGGGTCAGTGGGAGACTTTTCCGTTAATTCTTGGCAGTGGACACGGAACGTTCAATGGAGTTTGACTCCCTTTTATTCCAATGACCCTTATCTAGAACCCTAAAATCTAACTGTGCACGTTTGAGAACCAGACCAGTGCCTGATTTGGTGCTTTGCCAATCATGTATAACCATAAGAGTCTCATCGGGTCCTGGATTGCTTATCTAATAAATGTTTCCTATAGGGGGATTGATCCACCTCTGTATGGGAATGAATGCTACAAAACCAGGACTGGCTGAGCCGGGTAATGAGGAATCCTTCACCAGCAGAGGATTGGGGTCCCCAGGTAATTCAATCCCTTGAGTGCCTGAATGAGTTGTAGGCCTTGGCCTGGTATAGGCTGTCTGCAGTGTGAAGGATTCAATGTTTATACAGCAGGAGTAGGCCGGCATGGCTCGCAGATACCGTAAGAAAGCTCATTTTAGGGCGATATGGTGAGAAATGAGTAATACTGACATTGACGTACGTTGGGAGAATGTTTTCAGGGAGATAATAGAAATGATCCATTTTGCAGGTGGGAGGAATGAGCCCCCTTAATAAAAGGTCTGTGTGCAGCTGGGGGAGCAGAGACTTCATTTCACAAGACTCAGATTAGGGTAAAAATGCCATTTATAGAATAGACTTGAGGGAGCTTGCTGGGGTTCTGTGTGTTTAGTGAGAGGGAGACTGGTTTGGTCTCTGACGGTAAAAATAAGTGACGCACCCCCAGACCTGCCGCGGTGTCATGTACAATCCTCGACGGGTGTTATAGCTGCCAACGTGCCATTTATGTAACGTCATAACTATGCCTTTCTGATAATAACTCTCAATTGATTTATTTCCCGGTAAAACATTATTTATAAATACATTTCTAAAATTAGCAATCAAACATTCCTTTAACCCCTAGTGCACCTACATTTCCTAGAAAAGGAAACCGTCCCTGAATCTCACAGCCTGACATTGGGCCAGATGGGGACGGAACCTTCTGGGCTGGTTCCATGTTCTGCCGTCTCTTCATAGTACAGATCTGTCATCGCAGAGCTGGTCTCAGGGGTGGGAGAGGGACTCGTTACTAGCAACGGCAAATAGGAACACCTCTGCCAGTCCCAGTAACCCCTTCTCTGCCAGGGCGGCCTGCCACACCTCGCTCCCCATTCATTGAGTGGCTGTATCTTATGCCCCTTCCCGTTACCAATGAGTAAAGGTTTTGTAGGTCTTCTTCAGGGACGGCGAGCGGGGGAAGAGGCTTACTCCTGTGTGTAAGAGGGTTATAGTCTCCTGCACAGTACCACTGCTTTGTTGCACTTTGGCCACTGGCCAATCCTGGTGTTATTCTGCTTAATTGGCATGAAAATACTTGACCAGTGGATGTCAGGTATACAGAGGAATAGAGATTATAAGACGGGACCATTTAGTATACCGTAAGGCCAGTTTCCCCATGTTGGGGCTCGGCTAACTGCCTTCAGATGGGATCTCCTCCTTGAATGGGGTCAATCAGGTGAGGGCCTCCAGCTCCAGCTGGGGCCAGGTTGTAGATCATATTTAAAGCAAATAATCGACAGAAAATTGATCCAAATCAGCATAATGAGATATTCTTCTGCACATCAGTATGAAGTATCAGCTGGTGGGCGACAGTTGTGTGCATGGCGTCTTTATCTGCCACTCGCCCCTTGGGAGCTGGAGGGGTTAATGTGTAATAATTGTCTTTTCTTTCTCTCCCAGGTTACCGGTATGAGCGGGGGACGGCCGGGGGTCCCAGTGACCACCAGTCAGTGACAGGTCCAACTCTAAGTGAGGCTTAAATGTCACACTTACCCCGAGTGTATTGTGACAATTAGGCCCCACTTAGATTGGCCTGTTACTGACCTGCCCCGGGGGGCCCTGACGCCCCCACTTTCCTTTCACACCACACTTCAGCTTTTCTAGGGTTTCCTGCAAAATAAAAAGCCCTTTCTTTGCACTGTGCATCACAGTAAGGGCTGCTGGGTTCTATTACACTCACCTGCAACAGCTATCAGGCTGCTATCTATCTCTCTCACTCACTCACTCACTCACTCACTCACTCACTCACTCACCTGCATCAGGATTGGGTACAGGGCTGCTGGTTACCTGGGTCAGGATTTGAACCCGGCACCTCACACACTGAGAGCAGCGGCACTTATCTGATGAGCCACCAACAGACAATACATTGCAAGTCTTCTTACTTCTTATAGTCTATCCCTCCATGTAAATGCTCATAGAAAAGGAATACGTGGGGACTGGAAGCCTGTGTAATGCTTATAAAGTCCAACCCTAAAAAGTGCTGGGAAATGTGGGGATTGGAACCCACGACTCCTTAGTTACTTCGGGTAAAAGGATTTACACCCGGAGCCACCTGGGAAAACGATCACATGACCTCTCTTTTCTTAAAGATGACCCCTTAGTGAGCGGACAATGGGAGGAGATGCTGTTTGTGATTAGCAACCAGTCAGAATAGTTACAGGGTGTGTGGGACTCCTTAATATAAGTGTTTTGTGGTATTTTGGTTCTTATATATTCACTAACCAAATATGCAAATGAGTGCAGAAAAGGCTCATGGGGCCTTGTTTTCTCACCATGAGCAAAAAGGGGTTTGAAAAAAACTATACTGTGAGGAGGTGGAAGTGTCTGTAATCGTGCTCCACAAAATGAGGTTTAAGACAGAATTGTTGGATGAGTTTGCCGCCTATGCTGGTTCCTTCCTGATATTAGGAGGCCTATCCATCTTTTAGCTGTGTTTTCTGGATTAAGGCAGTGAAATTGGTTCATTCCTTTGACACCAGGTGTTAATTGAGACCAGTAACAGAACAAGCCCTTGCTAGTTTTGTATGGCCTTCTCCCAGCTACTTTCAACTTGTGGTGAGGACACTCAATAAACAACCGCACTTCCCTCATTTACATATTAGTAATACATTATAGAAATTATACCTGTTTCTCCCAAGGGGATGTCTCGTGCTGAGTTAGCGGTGCTGATCCAATAACTCGGTTCTGCTGATCCACGCGCTGCCGGCTTCTGGTTGGCTGTGCATCCTAATGCTGGATGAGGAGGTTGGGTCGTTGCTAATGAAATAGAAATGTCGCAGGTCCTGCTCTGAGGATTGGTGGTCTGTGTATGGTGGCCTGTGTATTAACGCTCAGAGATGGAGGATCACACCCGGGATAATATCAGGGAACGGGGTTTGTTGCGTCTCACTACAATATTCCCACTTTTACTGCCCTAAATTAACACAACAATGTTGAGATTTTTTTCCCCTCTGTGACCCTTAATTGTATGTCTTTATTTATATAGCGCCATATCCTTAATGGGATATTTGGGATCACGGTGCAGGCGATTACTAGATCTTCCCCTTGACATTAGGGCATTATTAGTTGGGGAAAGAACAGAAAGATCCTACACATACAGCTGCACAGACTGCACGGGTTAATGGGTTTCTGGGATGCATCAAGCAGACAATACACATACCAGCCTGGCAGGGGCCTTTGTTGTCTAAGTGATGTTTTGAAGATGCATCTTTTGGGCGCCCTGGGGCAGTTCTTCAGACAGGAGGGGCACCTACGTGGTAATTTAGGACTTGACAGGTCCTCAAGCTGCAACTATAACTGTGCTAGAAAACCCCATTTATAAACAGATACTCATGCTCCAAATACCGATTTCCTTAGGGGTTTTGTGTCTGTGCCCTGATCTACAGCGAATAATCACCCAGTAGGAACCCCAAAGTGCGTGGGATGGATAAGGATCTCATTGTGTTGGATCTGGTAGGGAGAGTGGTTCATATCGGCTGTCATCTTTCTATGTTTGTATGCAATGTTCCAGTAAACGGGAACCCAATATCACACCCATTTCCCTCCTATCTTAAAGGAAACCGTTTATTAAGACTCTTGACCCAGTAGCAGAGACGATCGGACACAGTAACAATGGGGATTTAATGCAAACCGAACATACCACCCACAGGATCAAACCAACCTACCTGCCACTCTACTGCCTCCGGTCACTGGAGCCTGCCCCTGCTCAGATGTGGGGGTGGGAGAGAAGGGGGCGCTCAACACCAGCGATTCCCTAGTGGAAAGGAACCGCACGCCCAACCGGTCCTCTCCCTTCCTAGCCCTCCTTCACTCCCCCCCCTACCACCCTCCTGAGGCAGCAGTCTCCAGCAGGAGGGAGCAAGCCCCACACTATGGGGCTAACCAGTTTCTCCCTCTCCCTCCCCTGCCACCCTCCTACCTCGCTCCAGTGGTGGGGTTTTGGGGGCAGGGAACAGCCACACAGACGCACCACTGTCTGAGGGGTCTCGCCAGAGAAAATGGTCACCTGGAACCCTCTAATCGTGGAAGTGGAACAAACTCCTTGTGTGAGTCAGGTATTACCAGTAGGCGTTTACCCCCGTATAAGAGCATCGCTCGAGTGGTTCCACTCATAGCCAGGCCAGTAACAACACTATCTCCTCGTCTAGTGAGTTTAGGATTGTTTTTTTCCTGTATGCTCAGTACTACTGCTCAGGTTCTGTGCGGCCTTTCTGGGAACCCAGAGGCATTTGGCATTTGCAGGTGTTACATTGCCACCATAAACCATGTAAGTAGTAAGCTTGAGGGTCCCACTGAGAGCCTGTGGTTACTGGGCGTGGGTGGGATGTACCCCAGTTAGAAGAGCGCAGGTTTAGGGTGGTCCCGCCTGGTCACACCACCATCCTAGTAGAGTAGGCTAGGATTCATTTCATGAGTTTTCGGCCCTTTTGCCCTAATTCGGGCTGTAATCCCTTGCAGTCAGTAGGACCAAGGCGCTTCCTCGGCGGATGGACTCCGGTGACCCGCGTTTTTTGGGGGTACCGGTGGTCTGACGTTACGTGACGATCACTGTCAGGGAACTGCAATGCACTGCAGAGCAATACGCATCTTCAACAGGCAGAGCAATGCACCGCAGAGCCCTGTGGTGGCTCATGGACTGATCTTTGGGTTGTTTTTACATTGGAAACACTCGCTTTTGGGGGGGGAAAGAGCTTTGGTTAGGTAGGGGGAGATTCACCAATATCTAGATTGTCAGCTCCTGGGGGCCAGGTACCTCCTTAACATACATGTACTCTCGTCATACGACCGTACCGTCCACCCTCCCACGCTGTGCCGTGCTACGGAATATGTTGGCGCTGTACAAATAAGAGAAGATAATATCACGTTAATGGCAGGTAGCGCCGGATTGGGTGCGTTTCATTCACTACGGGCCTTTGTGAATGTCCCCCATAATATTTTTTTCACTGCTCTGTCAACCAAGGTCTCCGTTCATCAACAGGTCTTTATAACCTTTAACCCGGAAGTGACACATCCCTCAAGTCTCCCTGTACTATCCAATACCAAAGGCCTGGAGGACACAGGCTGAAAGCAAAGGCCTAGAGGGGAACAATATGCCACTTGCCCAGAGCTAGAGCCGGATTCACTAGAGCCTGTGCGCTCCTCTACTTCTCCCAACACCGCTCAAGTAAAGGCTGCACACCGCTGCACACCGCGGCACACCTCTGCACACACAGGTCTCCCTTCCCACGCCTTCTCCGGCCAGGACAAGCAGAGTAGTCGCTACGCAACGATAAAAGGATGAAAACAGAGGTCACATTGGAAACAACAGACCGGTTGGGTTTTCAAGACGCGAGGCTGCACACGGTGGCTTCATGTGCAGGGGTGTTTAGAAGGTGGAAGGCTAGTCTCTTATCTACAGCACTTATTCCCTCACCTGCTGTCTCTGTACGTTCCCCTCAAATCTTAGATTGTAAGCTCTTCGGGGCAGGGATTTCCTTTCCTATTGTCTGATTTTGCTGCACTTATTATAATTCCCTTTACTGTATTCTTTGTGAAGCGCTGAGTACACTTTTGGCGCTATATAAATAAAGATACAATACAATGATTATCTCCTTCGTGATCTAGTCCTTTGGCGCCTCCAGACCAATGGTTATTACAGCTGTTCATGTGCTCTTCCACCACCAGGTGGCAGTGTTTAGTTTCTGTTTTTCATGCACATATATACACACGCATGTACATACACAATATTTTAGATTGTAAGCTTCTTGGGGCAGGGATCTGCTTCTACCCTCTACAACTCAATATGCTACAATGTAATTACAACACACATCACTGCGAGATGCTCCAATAACTAGATTGGTCATCACTTGAGTCTAAAGTTCACCTTTCCTGTCATGTCTTCAAATACTTTCTGGGCAAGCTACCCGCCTATCTGAACAAGCCCCTCACCCCTACCACACGCAGCACTTATCTGAGATCAGACTCCAAAAGACTGTTCATGGTCCCAAGGTTCAGCAAAGTATCCGGCCGCTCCTCCTTCTCTTACCGTGCACCCCAAAACTGGAACAGTCTGCCCGAGACTCTCACATCCACCACCCGTCTAAGTTCTTGCAAGACTTCAGCTGTCTCACATAATCTGGTCTGTAACTGTTACATACGCCTATAATATATATTACCTGTAACTGTTACATACGCCTATAATATATATTACCTGTAACTGTTACATACGCCTATAATATATATTACCTGTAACTGTTACATACGCCTATAATATATATTACCTGTAACTGTTACATACGCCTATAATATATATTATCTGTAACTGTTACATACGCCTACAACATATATTACCTGTAACTGTTACATACGCCTATAATATATATTACCTGTAACTGTTACATACGCCTATAATATATATTACCTGTAACTGTTACATACGCCTATAATATATATTACCTGTAACTGTTACATACGCCTATAATATATATTACCTGTAACTGTTACATACGCCTATAATATATATTACCTGTAACTGTTACATACGCCTATAATATATATTACCTGTAACTGTTACATACGCCTATAATATATATTACCTGTAACTGTTACATACGCCTATAATATATATTACCTGTAACTGTTACATACGCCTATAATATATATTACCTGTAACTGTTACATACGCCTATAATATATATTACCTGTAACTGTTACATACGCCTATAATATATATTACCTGTAACTGTTACATACGCCTATAATATATATTACCTGTAACTGTTACATACGCCTATAATATATATTACCTGTAACTGTTACATACGCCTATAATATATATTACCTGTAACTGTTACATACGCCTATAATATATATTACCTGTAACTGTTACATACGCCTATAATATATATTACCTGTAACTGTTACATACGCCTATAATATATATTACCTGTAACTGTTACATACGCCTATAATATATATTACCTGTAACTGTTACATACGCCTATAATATATATTACCTGTAACTGTTACATACGCCTATAATATATATTACCTGTAACTGTTACATACGCCTATAATATATATTACCTGTAACTGTTACATACGCCTATAATATATATTACCTGTAACTGTTACATACGCCTATAATATATATTACCTGTAACTGTTACATACGCCTATAATATATATTACCTGTAACTGTTACATACGCCTATAATATATATTACCTGTAACTGTTACATACGCCTATAATATATATTACCTGTAACTGTTACATACGCCTATAATATATATTACCTGTAACTGTTACATACGCCTATAATATATATTACCTGTAACTGTTACATACGCCTATAATATATATTACCTGTAACTGTTACATACGCCTATAATATATATTACCTGTAACTGTTACATACGCCTATAATATATATTACCTGTAACTGTTACATACGCCTATAATATATATTACCTGTAACTGTTACATACGCCTATAATATATATTACCTGTAACTGTTACATACGCCTATAATATATATTACCTGTAACTGTTACATACGCCTATAATATATATTACCTGTAACTGTTACATACGCCTATAATATATATTACCTGTAACTGTTACATACGCCTATAATATATATTACCTGTAACTGTTACATACGCCTATAATATATATTACCTGTAACTGTTACATACGCCTATAATATATATTACCTGTAACTGTTACATACGCCTATAATATATATTACCTGTAACTGTTACATACGCCTATAATATATATTACCTGTAACTGTTACATACGCCTATAATATATATTACCTGTAACTGTTACATACGCCTATAATATATATTACCTGTAACTGTTACATACGCCTATAATATATATTACCTGTAACTGTTACATACGCCTATAATATATATTACCTGTAACTGTTACATACGCCTATAATATATATTACCTGTAACTGTTACATACGCCTATAATATATATTACCTGTAACTGTTACATACGCCTATAATATATATTACCTGTAACTGTTACATACGCCTATAATATATATTACCTGTAACTGTTACATACGCCTATAATATATATTACCTGTAACTGTTACATACGCCTATAATATATATTACCTGTAACTGTTACATACGCCTATAATATATATTACCTGTAACTGTTACATACGCTTATAATATATATTACCTGTAACTGTTACATACGCCTATAACATATATTACCTGTAACTGTTACATACGCTTATAATATATATTATCTGTAACTGTTACATACGCCTATAATATATATTACCTGTAACTGTTACATACGCCTATAACATATATTACCTGTAACTGTTACATACGCCTATAACATATATTACCTGTAACTGTTACATACGCCTATAATATATATTACCTGTAACTGTTACATACGCCTATAATATATATTACCTGTAACTGTTACATACGCCTATAACATATATTACCTGTAACTGTTACATACGCCTATAACATATATTACCTGTAACTGTTACATACGCCTATAATATATATTACCTGTAACTGTTACACACGCCTATAATATATATTACCTGTAACTGTTACACACGCCTATAATATATATTACCTGTAACTGTTACACACGCCTATAACATATATTACCTGTAACTGTTACATACACCTATAATATATATTACCTGTAACTGTTACATACGCCTATAATATATATTACCTGTAACTGTTACATACGCCTATAATATATATTATCTGTAACTGTTACATACGCCTATAATATATATTATCTGTAACTGTTACATACGCCTATAATATATATTATCTGTAACTGTTACATACGCCTATAATATATATTACCTGTAACTGTTACATACGCCTATAATATATATTACCTGTAACTGTTACATACGCCTATAATATATATTATCTGTTACTGTTACATACGCTTATAATATATATTACCTGTAACTGTTACATACGCCTATAATATATATTATCTGTAACTGTTACATACGCCTATAATATATATTACCTGTAACTGTTACATACGCCTATAACATATATTACCTGTAACTGTTACATACGCCTATAACATATATTACCTGTAACTGTTACATACGCCTATAATATATATTACCTGTAACTGTTACATACGCCTATAATATATATTACCTGTAACTGTTACACACGCCTATAATATATATTACCTGTAACTGTTACATACGCCTATAACATATATTACCTGTAACTGTTACATACACCTATAATATATATTACCTGTAACTGTTACATACGCCTATAATATATATTACCTGTAACTGTTACATACGCCTATAATATATATTATCTGTAACTGTTACATACGCCTATAATATATATTATCTGTAACTGTTACATACGCCTATAATATATATTATCTGTAACTGTTACATACGCCTATAATATATATTACCTGTAACTGTTACATACGCCTATAATATATATTACCTGTAACTGTTACATACGCCTATAATATATATTATCTGTAACTGTTACATACGCTTATAATATATATTACCTGTAACTGTTACATACGCCTATAATATATATTATCTGTAACTGTTACATACGCCTATAATATATATTACCTGTAACTGTTACATACGCCTATAATATATATTACCTGTAACTGTTACATACGCCTATAATATATATTATCTGTAACTGTTACATACGCTTATAATATATATTACCTGTAACTGTTACATACGCCTATAATATATATTACCTGTAACTGTTACATACGCCTATAATATATATTATCTGTAACTGTTACATACGCTTATAATATATATTATCTGTAACTGTTACACACGCCTATAATATATATTATCTGTAACTGTTACATACGCCTATAATATATATTATCTGTAACTGTTACATACGCCTATAATATATATTACCTGTAACTGTTACATACGCCTATAATATATATTATCTGTAACTGTTACATACGCTTATAATATATATTATCTGTAACTGTTACACACGCCTATAATATATATTATCTGTAACTGTTACATACGCCTATAATATATATTATCTGTAACTGTTACATACGCCTATAATATATATTATCTGTAACTGTTACATACGCCCATAATATATATTACCTGTAACTGTTACATACGCCTATAATATATATTATCTGTAACTGTTACATACGCCTATAATATATATTACCTGTAACTGTTACATACGCCTATAATATATATTATCTGTAACTGTTACATACGCCTATAATATATATTATCTGTAACTGTTACATACGCCTATAATATATATTACCTGTAACTGTTACATACGCCTATAATATATATTACCTGTAACTGTTACACACGCCTATAATATATATTACCTGTAACTGTTACACACGCCTATAATATATATTACCTGTAACTGTTACATACGCCTATAATATATATTACCTGTAACTGTTACATACGCTTATAATATATATTATCTGTAACTGTTACATACGCTTATAATATATATTATCTGTAACTGTTACATACGCCTATAATATATATTACCTGTAACTGTTACATACGCCTATAATATATATTACCTGTAACTGTTACATACGCTTATAATATATATTATCTGTAACTGTTACATACGCTTATAATATATATTATCTGTAACTGTTACATACGCTTATAATATATATTATCTGTAACTGTTACATACGCCTATAATATATATTACCTGTAACTGTTACATACGCCTATAATATATATTATCTGTAACTGTTACATACGCCTATAATATATATTATCTGTAACTGTTACATACGCCTATAATATATATTATCTGTAACTGTTACATACGCCTATAATATATATTACCTGTAACTGTTACATACGCTTATAATATATATTATCTGTAACTGTTACATACGCTTATAATATATATTATCTGTAACTGTTACATACGCTTATAATATATATTATCTGTAACTGTTACATACGCCTATAATATATATTACCTGTAACTGTTACATACGCCTATAATATATATTACCTGTAACTGTTACATACGCCTATAATATATATTACCTGTAACTGTTACATACGCCTATAATATATATTACCTGTAACTGTTACATACGCCTATAATATATATTACCTGTAACTGTTACATACGCCTATAATATATATTACCTGTAACTGTTACATACGCTTATAATATATATTACCTGTAACTGTTACATACGCCTATAACATATATTACCTGTAACTGTTACATACGCTTATAATATATATTATCTGTAACTGTTACATACGCCTATAATATATATTACCTGTAACTGTTACATACGCCTATAACATATATTACCTGTAACTGTTACATACGCCTATAACATATATTACCTGTAACTGTTACATACGCCTATAATATATATTACCTGTAACTGTTACATACGCCTATAATATATATTACCTGTAACTGTTACATACGCCTATAACATATATTACCTGTAACTGTTACATACGCCTATAACATATATTACCTGTAACTGTTACATACGCCTATAATATATATTACCTGTAACTGTTACACACGCCTATAATATATATTACCTGTAACTGTTACACACGCCTATAATATATATTACCTGTAACTGTTACACACGCCTATAACATATATTACCTGTAACTGTTACATACACCTATAATATATATTACCTGTAACTGTTACATACGCCTATAATATATATTACCTGTAACTGTTACATACGCCTATAATATATATTATCTGTAACTGTTACATACGCCTATAATATATATTATCTGTAACTGTTACATACGCCTATAATATATATTATCTGTAACTGTTACATACGCCTATAATATATATTACCTGTAACTGTTACATACGCCTATAATATATATTACCTGTAACTGTTACATACGCCTATAATATATATTATCTGTTACTGTTACATACGCTTATAATATATATTACCTGTAACTGTTACATACGCCTATAATATATATTATCTGTAACTGTTACATACGCCTATAATATATATTACCTGTAACTGTTACATACGCCTATAACATATATTACCTGTAACTGTTACATACGCCTATAACATATATTACCTGTAACTGTTACATACGCCTATAATATATATTACCTGTAACTGTTACATACGCCTATAATATATATTACCTGTAACTGTTACACACGCCTATAATATATATTACCTGTAACTGTTACATACGCCTATAACATATATTACCTGTAACTGTTACATACACCTATAATATATATTACCTGTAACTGTTACATACGCCTATAATATATATTACCTGTAACTGTTACATACGCCTATAATATATATTATCTGTAACTGTTACATACGCCTATAATATATATTATCTGTAACTGTTACATACGCCTATAATATATATTATCTGTAACTGTTACATACGCCTATAATATATATTACCTGTAACTGTTACATACGCCTATAATATATATTACCTGTAACTGTTACATACGCCTATAATATATATTATCTGTAACTGTTACATACGCTTATAATATATATTACCTGTAACTGTTACATACGCCTATAATATATATTATCTGTAACTGTTACATACGCCTATAATATATATTACCTGTAACTGTTACATACGCCTATAATATATATTACCTGTAACTGTTACATACGCCTATAATATATATTATCTGTAACTGTTACATACGCTTATAATATATATTACCTGTAACTGTTACATACGCCTATAATATATATTACCTGTAACTGTTACATACGCCTATAATATATATTATCTGTAACTGTTACATACGCTTATAATATATATTATCTGTAACTGTTACACACGCCTATAATATATATTATCTGTAACTGTTACATACGCCTATAATATATATTATCTGTAACTGTTACATACGCCTATAATATATATTACCTGTAACTGTTACATACGCCTATAATATATATTATCTGTAACTGTTACATACGCTTATAATATATATTATCTGTAACTGTTACACACGCCTATAATATATATTATCTGTAACTGTTACATACGCCTATAATATATATTATCTGTAACTGTTACATACGCCTATAATATATATTATCTGTAACTGTTACATACGCCCATAATATATATTACCTGTAACTGTTACATACGCCTATAATATATATTATCTGTAACTGTTACATACGCCTATAATATATATTACCTGTAACTGTTACATACGCCTATAATATATATTATCTGTAACTGTTACATACGCCTATAATATATATTATCTGTAACTGTTACATACGCCTATAATATATATTACCTGTAACTGTTACATACGCCTATAATATATATTACCTGTAACTGTTACACACGCCTATAATATATATTACCTGTAACTGTTACACACGCCTATAATATATATTACCTGTAACTGTTACATACGCCTATAATATATATTACCTGTAACTGTTACATACGCTTATAATATATATTATCTGTAACTGTTACATACGCTTATAATATATATTATCTGTAACTGTTACATACGCCTATAATATATATTACCTGTAACTGTTACATACGCCTATAATATATATTACCTGTAACTGTTACATACGCTTATAATATATATTATCTGTAACTGTTACATACGCTTATAATATATATTATCTGTAACTGTTACATACGCTTATAATATATATTATCTGTAACTGTTACATACGCCTATAATATATATTACCTGTAACTGTTACATACGCCTATAATATATATTATCTGTAACTGTTACATACGCCTATAATATATATTATCTGTAACTGTTACATACGCCTATAATATATATTATCTGTAACTGTTACATACGCCTATAATATATATTACCTGTAACTGTTACATACGCTTATAATATATATTATCTGTAACTGTTACATACGCTTATAATATATATTATCTGTAACTGTTACATACGCTTATAATATATATTATCTGTAACTGTTACATACGCCTATAATATATATTACCTGTAACTGTTACATACGCCTATAATATATATTACCTGTAACTGTTACATACGCCTATAATATATATTATCTGTAACTGTTACATACGCCTATAATATATATTACCTGTAACTGTTACATACGCCTATAATATATATTACCTGTAACTGTTACATACGCCTATAATATATATTACCTGTAACTGTTACATACGCCTATAATATATATTACCTGTAACTGTTACATACGCCTATAATATATATTACCTGTAACTGTTACATACGCCTATAATATATATTACCTGTAACTGTTACATACGCCTATAATATATATTACCTGTAACTGTTACATACGCCTATAATATATATTACCTGTAACTGTTACATACGCCTATAATATATATTACCTGTAACTGTTACATACGCCTATAATATATATTACCTGTAACTGTTACATACGCCTATAATATATATTACCTGTAACTGTTACATACGCCTATAATATATATTACCTGTAACTGTTACATACGCCTATAATATATATTACCTGTAACTGTTACATACGCCTATAATATATATTACCTGTAACTGTTACATACGCCTATAATATATATTACCTGTAACTGTTACATACGCCTATAATATATATTACCTGTAACTGTTACATACGCCTATAATATATATTACCTGTAACTGTTACATACGCCTATAATATATATTACCTGTAACTGTTACATACGCCTATAATATATATTACCTGTAACTGTTACATACGCCTATAATATATATTACCTGTAACTGTTACATACGCCTATAATATATATTACCTGTAACTGTTACATACGCCTATAATATATATTACCTGTAACTGTTACATACGCTTATAATATATATTACCTGTAACTGTTACATACGCCTATAACATATATTACCTGTAACTGTTACATACGCTTATAATATATATTATCTGTAACTGTTACATACGCCTATAATATATATTACCTGTAACTGTTACATACGCCTATAACATATATTACCTGTAACTGTTACATACGCCTATAACATATATTACCTGTAACTGTTACATACGCCTATAATATATATTACCTGTAACTGTTACATACGCCTATAATATATATTACCTGTAACTGTTACATACGCCTATAACATATATTACCTGTAACTGTTACATACGCCTATAACATATATTACCTGTAACTGTTACATACGCCTATAATATATATTACCTGTAACTGTTACACACGCCTATAATATATATTACCTGTAACTGTTACACACGCCTATAATATATATTACCTGTAACTGTTACACACGCCTATAACATATATTACCTGTAACTGTTACATACACCTATAATATATATTACCTGTAACTGTTACATACGCCTATAATATATATTACCTGTAACTGTTACATACGCCTATAATATATATTATCTGTAACTGTTACATACGCCTATAATATATATTATCTGTAACTGTTACATACGCCTATAATATATATTATCTGTAACTGTTACATACGCCTATAATATATATTACCTGTAACTGTTACATACGCCTATAATATATATTACCTGTAACTGTTACATACGCCTATAATATATATTATCTGTTACTGTTACATACGCTTATAATATATATTACCTGTAACTGTTACATACGCCTATAATATATATTATCTGTAACTGTTACATACGCCTATAATATATATTACCTGTAACTGTTACATACGCCTATAACATATATTACCTGTAACTGTTACATACGCCTATAACATATATTACCTGTAACTGTTACATACGCCTATAATATATATTACCTGTAACTGTTACATACGCCTATAATATATATTACCTGTAACTGTTACACACGCCTATAATATATATTACCTGTAACTGTTACATACGCCTATAACATATATTACCTGTAACTGTTACATACACCTATAATATATATTACCTGTAACTGTTACATACGCCTATAATATATATTACCTGTAACTGTTACATACGCCTATAATATATATTATCTGTAACTGTTACATACGCCTATAATATATATTATCTGTAACTGTTACATACGCCTATAATATATATTATCTGTAACTGTTACATACGCCTATAATATATATTACCTGTAACTGTTACATACGCCTATAATATATATTACCTGTAACTGTTACATACGCCTATAATATATATTATCTGTAACTGTTACATACGCTTATAATATATATTACCTGTAACTGTTACATACGCCTATAATATATATTATCTGTAACTGTTACATACGCCTATAATATATATTACCTGTAACTGTTACATACGCCTATAATATATATTACCTGTAACTGTTACATACGCCTATAATATATATTATCTGTAACTGTTACATACGCTTATAATATATATTACCTGTAACTGTTACATACGCCTATAATATATATTACCTGTAACTGTTACATACGCCTATAATATATATTATCTGTAACTGTTACATACGCTTATAATATATATTATCTGTAACTGTTACACACGCCTATAATATATATTATCTGTAACTGTTACATACGCCTATAATATATATTATCTGTAACTGTTACATACGCCTATAATATATATTACCTGTAACTGTTACATACGCCTATAATATATATTATCTGTAACTGTTACATACGCTTATAATATATATTATCTGTAACTGTTACACACGCCTATAATATATATTATCTGTAACTGTTACATACGCCTATAATATATATTATCTGTAACTGTTACATACGCCTATAATATATATTATCTGTAACTGTTACATACGCCCATAATATATATTACCTGTAACTGTTACATACGCCTATAATATATATTATCTGTAACTGTTACATACGCCTATAATATATATTACCTGTAACTGTTACATACGCCTATAATATATATTATCTGTAACTGTTACATACGCCTATAATATATATTATCTGTAACTGTTACATACGCCTATAATATATATTACCTGTAACTGTTACATACGCCTATAATATATATTACCTGTAACTGTTACACACGCCTATAATATATATTACCTGTAACTGTTACACACGCCTATAATATATATTACCTGTAACTGTTACATACGCCTATAATATATATTACCTGTAACTGTTACATACGCTTATAATATATATTATCTGTAACTGTTACATACGCTTATAATATATATTATCTGTAACTGTTACATACGCCTATAATATATATTACCTGTAACTGTTACATACGCCTATAATATATATTACCTGTAACTGTTACATACGCTTATAATATATATTATCTGTAACTGTTACATACGCTTATAATATATATTATCTGTAACTGTTACATACGCTTATAATATATATTATCTGTAACTGTTACATACGCCTATAATATATATTACCTGTAACTGTTACATACGCCTATAATATATATTATCTGTAACTGTTACATACGCCTATAATATATATTATCTGTAACTGTTACATACGCCTATAATATATATTATCTGTAACTGTTACATACGCCTATAATATATATTACCTGTAACTGTTACATACGCTTATAATATATATTATCTGTAACTGTTACATACGCTTATAATATATATTATCTGTAACTGTTACATACGCTTATAATATATATTATCTGTAACTGTTACATACGCCTATAATATATATTACCTGTAACTGTTACATACGCCTATAATATATATTACCTGTAACTGTTACATACGCCTATAATATATATTATCTGTAACTGTTACATACGCCTATAATATATATTACCTGTAACTGTTACATACGCCTATAATATATATTACCTGTAACTGTTACATACGCCTATAATATATATTACCTGTAACTGTTACATACACCTATAATATATATTACCTGTAACTGTTACATACGCCTATAATATATATTACCTGTAACTGTTACATACGCCTATAATATATATTATCTGTAACTGTTACATACGCCTATAATATATATTACCTGTAACTGTTACATACGCCTATAATATATATTACCTGTAACTGTTACATACGCCTATAATATATATTACCTGTAACTGTTACATACGCCTATAATATATATTACCTGTAACTGTTACATACGCCTATAATATATATTATCTGTAACTGTTACATACGCCTATAATATATATTACCTGTAACTGTTACATACGCCTATAATATATATTACCTGTAACTGTTACATACGCCTATAATATATATTACCTGTAACTGTTACATACGCCTATAATATATATTACCTGTAACTGTTACATACGCCTATAATATATATTACCTGTAACTGTTACATACGCCTATAATATATATTACCTGTAACTGTTACATACGCCTATAATATATATTACCTGTAACTGTTACATGCGCTTATAATATATATTACCTGTAACTGTTACATACGCCTATAATATATATTACCTGTAACTGTTACATGCGCTTATAATATATATTACCTGTAACTGTTACATACGCCTATAATATATATTATCTGTAACTGTTACATACGCCTATAATATATATTACCTGTAACTGTTACATACGCCTATAATATATATTATCTGTAACTGTTACATGCGCTTATAACACATTATCTCTAAGGCTACAATTATACCAGATGCTGCCGAGCAGCATCGCGATCCGGTGACGACATCCTCACGCCGCCGCTGAGCGGCATCTGAACAAGCAGAGGAGAAAGGCGGAGGCGTGGTGGAGGCGTGGTGGAGGCGTGGTGGAGGCGTGGCCGTGAGCGGTTCGCCTCATTAGCTGAACCGCTCCCGTGACGCGGCTGTCGCCTGCCAATAACAAATTCCTCTGTCTGCTCACCAGTCCGCAGCTCCAGGCGGCGCGCACGGCGCTCAAGGTATGCTTACTTAAATTGGATTTGTTTTTGAGTTGCGACGTGTGACATCGCCGGCGTTGTTTGGTATAATAACAGCCTAACTGTCCATGAAATGTCTTTATATATAATCTATAACCCTAATATTCATTTAATGTAACCATGTATTGTCATAACTCTGTGTCCAGGACATGCATGAAAACGAGAGGTGACTCAATGTATTACTTCCAGGTAAAACATGGTATTAAAAAATATATATTATTGTCTTACATATGTATGTACTCTTCGTACACCGCTACTCCTCTCTCCCACATAATTCTGCATTGCAGTATGTGCTGACCCAGACAAAGATAATATCCCATATACACCCACACAAATAAACGAGTTACTCCCTGTGTTACCGGTGGCGTGGTTCCTACTTCAGCTCCACAAGAATCTATCAGAGGCCGAGATGAGTCACTGAAAGTAGACGAGTTCCCACTGCACCAAGTCTGAATCCCAAACAATAGCCCTCTCGGCCACTCAATAGGGCTCTTTATGAAACTCTGAGACTCGACACAGCATCAGATTCTCACAGCAAGACCATCTGCTACAGGACAAGAGCCCAAGGCCTGCATTCTAACACAGCTACATTGTAACAGTGACCCTGACCGCACTTACAGGCCACAGGGACGTCTCCCTTATTAGGGAATGCCATTGTACATGTCATACGGAGATAGAACGTGAAGAAGAGACCCGAGAGGTTTCTAAAGCTCTATACACATTCTTACATCTATAAAAAAAAATAGTCCTGTTAAAGCAGCGCCCCCCCCCACCCCTCCCCCTCCCCCTATATCCTTTGTTAATGAATAACCATTACACCCACACATTTTATCGTCCCTTGTGAGTACCAGATGATTGCTGGTATTTTGGAACTCATTCTGTGGGTCAGTAATTCGGCATTTGACCGCTATGCAGTATTTTGCTTTAGAGAAAAAAAAAATGCATGTAACCTTTAAATTGCTTTTGAGTAACAGTCTGTAAGTCAGACCATAACATTATATTTCAAGATCTTTGAAGAAAAAGTGCACTCGAGTCGCCATTGAAATAGTTACATAGTTACATACTAGATGAGATTGAAAAAAAGACATGCGTTCAACCTTGAGTGCACAGCAACCACCCCCCAAGGTGAAATAGGATATACCTGTGAATATGCTCTTCCCCCCCACCCCCCAAGGTGAAATAGGATATACCTGTGAATACGCTCTTCCCCCCCACCCCCCAAGGTGAAATAGGATATACCTGTGAATACGTTCTTCCCTTCCTCCCCCCACCCCCCCCAAGGTGAAATTGGATATACCTGTGAATATGCTCTTCCCCCCCTATCCCCCCAGGTAAAATAGGATATACCTGTGAATGCGCTCTCCCCCCCTCCCCTCCCAGATAAAATAGGATATACCTGTGAATAAAATAGGATATACCTGTGAATACGCTCTCCCCCGAGGTAAAATAGGATATACCTGTGAATACGCTCTCCCCCCATGTGAAATAGGATATACCTGGGAATACGCTCTCCCCCTCTAGGTGAAATAGGATATACCTGTGAATACACTCCCCCCCACCCCCTCTCCTCCCAGGTGAAATAGGATATACAGTACATGTGAAAGTCTTAAGCAGGCGTGGCCAACTCCAGTCCTCAAGGGCCACCAACAGGTCAGGTTTTCAGGATGTCCCTGCTTCAGCACAGGGTGTGCAGCCAGTCTGCCGGAGTCACGTGCTGAAGGGATATCATGAAAACCTGACCTGTTGGTGGCCCTTGAAAGCTGGAGTTGGCTCACCCCAGGTCTAAAGAAAAAGGCGTAATTTCTACCAAACATTAGGTGTATTTTTCCTCTCCTAATACATTATGCGGCGCCACTTACATCATTCTTTGCTTCCACTATTGTAAATGTCTTATGACCATTGTAACCCTGAACTGTCAGGATGTCTTGAATGACTATTTCTGCCAGTAAGGCACTGCAGGGTTTGGTTTTCCCTGGGTGTGGGGAGTTATTTGTACGTCGCAAGTAAAACTATTGAACCGTTTCATGGTTCAGGAAGGAAGGCGAGAGGATTCGGTTCCATCTTTCCATTCTCCTTTTCCCCAAACCATTCATGAAGCCGCAACCCCCGAATGTAAAAAAATCTTACCTGGGTGTAACCTAGCGGAGCTCGTCCGTACATTGGGGGAACCCCCTGGAACCCCATAGGTTTGTAGTTTTCTTGTGCCGGTTTTGACGGTAGAAATAGCCACGGAACTACAAACCTGGCAGCAGGTAACCAATACCCCACGGGCACTTATTTTGCTCGGTGCCAGAGAATTGGAGAGGGGTTTGGAATTAACAGGACCATACAGCAGCTCCAGGGGAACCCCAATTCTGGTAGAATAATGCGTGGAGTTCCGCTTTAAGATATCACCAAGATACATGCTGGTTTACGCCGGCGGTAAGAATATCTGTTATCTTATAAATGGTGGAATATTGAAGTCGCCAGAAGTCCATTGAAAGATCCAGTTCTCACGTTAAAAGGTCTTTATTCTTTCAAAAATGTTCACCATTTCAGACAGTCAATTGCAAATCATGATGCTCAGTTTGTTTGCTCGGCTTTTAGCCACTGTGGTATAATACACTGCCGTACTTATTAAACATGCCCTATAGAAGAATTCTGAATAAATATAGCTACGCAGCCCAAGTTATGTACAAATATCTTGGGCAAAAATATAATGTTTACAAATGTACATACGATAAAAACAAAAAAACAAAAACGTGTAAACCGTCAGATATCGCAAATTCAACAACAGGAACCGAGTGTGTGTGGGGGGGAGGGGGGTGATGAAGGAAGAAAAGAAAATATATATATATTGGCTACTCCGGGGTGATTTTAATTAAAGTGTGCTTCAAAAGTAATGTGCAGAAATGTTCCAAAGGAACTCTTGCGTGCTGGGAGCGTTCGCAGTGCAATTAATCGCTGGCCGCTCCAGCACAGGAGTTAAGGCGGGGGGCTCAACTCCAGTCCTCAAGACCCCCCCGCCCCCAACAGGTCAGGTTAAAAGGATATCCCAGCTTCAGCACAGGTGGCTTAATCAGTTGCTCAGTCAATGACTCCAACTCCGGTGCTCAAGGGCCACCAACAGGTCAGGTTTTCACGCTTCAGCACAGGTGGCTCAATCAGTGGCTCAGTCTTTGACTGAGCCACCTGTGCTGAAGCTGGGATATCTTTAAAACCTGACTTGTTGGGGGGTATTGAGGACTGGAGTTGAGAATCCCTGAGTTAAAGTGTAAGGCCAAAATATATTATATATATTTATATGTACACACACACACACACACACACTAAACATAACGCACTCTTGTGGATTCGGTGTGGGTTTTTTGTGTGATCCACAGAGGTTGAGACCACCGCAAGATGGCGGTAATCCGGTGTCCACAAAATACAAAGCTCAGAAGATTTACTATGTACCAAGTGACCCGAGCGGTCACCAAAAAAAAGCCCTGTTGGTGACACTGCACAGGTTAACTAACCAACACTGTTTAATACGTGGGGGGGAGCGGTCCGATTTTCAAGGGGCTGAGGGGGTCTTGACTCTTGCTCCCACGCGCCTGTTACATCCTTGGCAGGTGAGGGATACGTTTGCTCTCCCTACACCTGCTGCGTCAAGATCAAAACATCTCCGGGGCTGGAAAGGTAAGGCGCGGGAGGCTGACGAGGGGGAGCAGCTGTTCCTTCCCGGAGCACGAACATATCAAGGTTGGTTTTTATGCCATTCGAATGGTTGCTCTCTAGTTTCCTTTGAATTGGGCGCCGAGGCCGATCAGCGGCCTGACCGCAAACCAGAAAGAAAAAAAAAACCTTTAAAAAGCAGCGTTCAAGGTGCTGTGAAGCATCGGGGCGGCAGAGATTATATTCTGCATTGCAGTCTCAATTCCAGCTCAAGTAATCCTAGTTTATAAGTGAAGCGTTTGTTTCTCGTTTCTTTTTTCGCTGAGCAACGACCACGAAGAAGAAGATTATAGCTGTCCAGTGGGCCGGGCTCATACGCTCAGGGGCAGCAGGCCCGGGGTAGGGGAAGGCTGGGATCCGAGTAATCCCGGAGGGTCATATCCATTCACTGCCCTGTGATGGGAAAAAAACACACAGATTATTAATACAACAACACCAGGCGTACATCGCAGAACGCTCGCCGGAAATCCCAAGTCACGGTTCCATTTTATTTGCCAAGCTGGAAATTAACCAGTGTCGGAAAACGGACTACACCAAGTAGTTGGTTCGTCCCGAGAAAAGATCCCGACGTTACGTTTCCAGCTTCACAAGCCCTGAGAAATAAGCTTTAGATGAGGGGCGCACAACTGCAGTCCTGTACCCCCCCCCCCCCACGGCAAGGTACTGGGGATATCCCTGCTTCAGCACAGGTGGCAAAATTAGTGGCTCAGTCAAACACTGAGTCACCTGTGCTGAAGCTGGGATATCCTTAAAACCTGACCTGTTGGTGGCCCTTGAGGACTGCAGTTGAGCATCACTGCTTTAGATAACAGGTCAGGAATTCTGCAATTTCATCATAACAGAGCTTTGGTGCCTACAGTGCATCTTTCTCACTAATTCCCACGGCAAGTGGTCAGCACTGGCAGATTCACAGACAACGTGTACTGCCAGCTGCAGCCAGTGGGTGCCTGACACGTTTTGTTGACCATGCTGGATGATATTATTCGAACACTTCCTGCGTTAGAGAGGTCTGGAATACATTGTGGTTATACTGCAGACTCTTCCAGGCTTGAAGGGCTATAATAGAAATCCTTTCAGCAGGACGCCACACACATCTGAATGGCTGAACAGCATCTCTCTGTAGAATGGCCGTTTATATAACGGGAACGAGCAGCACAGCAGCACCTACACCTCCCAACTCCCTATTAAATAGGGCGAGAATGAGGTAACATGCTTCACTCTAATGCAAGTTACTGCATCAATAACAGTGTTACTGCCACTGACCGCCCTGCGTAGCAGCCATGAGGAGAGAGAAGGTTTGCTCTGTCAGAATGAACTCCGTGCAGCAGAAGTGGAAGATTTGCGTTATCAGGCACCGCAAGTGCAGCCATTAGTAGGAGCAAGTCGGCGATGCCAAACTTTACTAAGCGAGAACACCAAAGAACCCCAAGCACCAGTGCCCAGCATAGGTTTGTTACAGGCTCGGATACCGGTAAAACAGCGCCCAAAGTACCTGCCGATTCTTGTGCCCATCATACTCCAAACAGCAAGGTCAACCCAAGCATTAACGCAGGGGAGGCCAACTCCAGTCCTCAAGGGCCACCAACAGGTCAGGTTTTCAGGATATCCCTGCACAGGTGGCTCAATCAGTGGCTCAGTCAAAGACTTAGCCACCTGTGCTGAAGCAGGGATGTCCTGAAAACCTGACCTGTTGGTGGCCCTTGAGGACTGGAGTTGGCCGCCCGCCCCTGAGAGGCTGTGCTGAAGCAGGGATGTCCTGAAAACCTGACCTGTTGGTGGCCCTTGAGGACTGGAGTTGGCCGCCCGCCCCTGAGAGGAGTAGTGAATTAATAATAAAGGATTGTGCAGCCTTACAGGGAAACTCAGACTCAGCCAGTCAGACATGAGTCACAGTATGCGCGTCGGACGTTACCGACAGACGTTTCCTATCACAGTATGCGCGTCGGACATTACCGACAGACGTTTCCTATCACAGTATGCGCGTCGGACGTCACGGACAGACGTTTCCTATCACAGTATGCGCGTCGGACATTACCGACAGACGTTTCCTATCACAGTATGCGCGTCGCACGTTACCGACAGACGTTTCCTATCACAGTATGCGCGTCGGACGTTACCGACAGACGTTTCCTATCACAGTATGCGCGTCGGACGTTACCGACAGACGTTTCCTATCACAGTATGCGCGTCGCACGTTACCGACAGACGTTTCCTATCACAGTATGCGCGTCGCACGTTACCGACAGACGTTTCCTATCACAGTATGCGCGTCGGACGTTACCGACAGACGTTTCCTATCACAGTATGCGCGTCGGACATTACCGACAGACGTTTCCTATCACAGTATGCGCGTCGGACATTACCGACAGACGTTTCCTATCACAGTATGCGCGTCGGACGTTACCGACAGACGTTTCCTATCACAGTATGCGCGTCGGACGTTACCGACAGACGTTTCCTATCACAGTATGCGCGTCGGACGTTACCGACAGACGTTTCCTATCACAGTATGCGCGTCGCACGTTACCGACAGACGTTTCCTATCACAGTATGCGCGTCGCACGTTACCGACAGACGTTTCCTATCACAGTATGCGCGTCGCACGTTACCGACAGACGTTTCCTATCACAGTATGCGCGTCGCACGTTACCGACAGACGTTTCCTATCACAGTATGCGCGTCGCACGTTACCGACAGACGTTTCCTATCACAGTATGCGCGTCGGACGTTACCGACAGACGTTTCCTATCACAGTATGCGCGTCGGACATTACCGACAGACGTTTCCTATCACAGTATGCGCGTCGGACGTTACCGACAGACGTTTCCTATCACAGTATGCGCGTCGGACGTTACCGACAGACGTTTCCTATCACAGTATGCGCGTCGCACGTTACCGACAGACGTTTCCTATCACAGTATGCGCGTCGGACGTTACCGACAGACGTTTCCTATCACAGTATGCGCGTCGGACGTTACCGACAGACGTTTCCTATCACAGTATGCGCGTCGGACGTTACCGACAGACGTTTCCTATCACAGTATGCGCGTCGGACGTTACCGACAGACGTTTCCTATCACAGTATGCGCGTCGGACGTTACCGACAGACGTTTCCTATCACAGTATGCGCGTCGCACGTTACCGACAGACGTTTCCTATCACAGTATGCGCGTCGGACATTACCGACAGACGTTTCCTATCACAGTATGCGCGTCGGACATTACCGACAGACGTTTCCTATCACAGTATGCGCGTCGGACGTTACCGACAGACGTTTCCTATCACAGTATGCGCGTCGGACGTTACCGACAGACGTTTCCTATCACAGTATGCGCGTCGGACGTTACCGACAGACGTTTCCTATCACAGTATGCGCGTCGGACATTACCGACAGACGTTTCCTATCACAGTATGCGCGTCGGACGTTACCGACAGACGTTTCCTATCACAGTATGCGCGTCGGACGTTACCGACAGACGTTTCCTATCACAGTATGCGCGTCGCACGTTACCGACAGACGTTTCCTATCACAGTATGCGCGTCGGACGTTACCGACAGACGTTTCCTATCACAGTATGCGCGTCGCACGTTACCGACAGACGTTTCCTATCACAGTATGCGCGTCGGACATTACCGACAGACGTTTCCTATCACAGTATGCGCGTCGCACGTTACCGACAGACGTTTCCTATCACAGTATGCGCGTCGGACGTTACCGACAGACGTTTCCTATCACAGTATGCGCGTCGCACGTTACCGACAGACGTTTCCTATCACAGTATGCGCGTCGGACGTTACCGACAGACGTTTCCTATCACAGTATGCGCGTCGCACGTTACCGACAGACGTTTCCTATCACAGTATGCGCGTCGCACGTTACCGACAGACGTTTCCTATCACAGTATGCGCGTCGCACGTTACCGACAGACGTTTCCTATCACAGTATGCGCGTCGCACGTTACCGACAGACGTTTCCTATCACAGTATGCGCGTCGCACGTTACCGACAGACGTTTCCTATCACAGTATGCGCGTCGGACGTTACCGACAGACGTTTCCTATCACAGTATGCGCGTCGCACGTTACCGACAGACGTTTCCTATCACAGTATGCGCGTCGCACGTTACCGACAGACGTTTCCTATCACAGTATGCGCGTCGGACATTACCGACAGACGTTTCCTATCACAGTATGCGCGTCGCACGTTACCGACAGACGTTTCCTATCACAGTATGCGCGTCGGACGTTACCGACAGACGTTTCCTATCACAGTATGCGCGTCGCACGTTACCGACAGACGTTTCCTATCACAGTATGCGCGTCGGACGTTACCGACAGACGTTTCCTATCACAGTATGCGCGTCGGACATTACCGACAGACGTTTCCTATCACAGTATGCGCGTCGGACGTTACCGACAGACGTTTCCTATCACAGTATGCGCGTCGGACGTTACCGACAGACGTTTCCTATCACAGTATGCGCGTCGCACGTTACCGACAGACGTTTCCTATCACAGTATGCGCGTCGGACGTTACCGACAGACGTTTCCTATCACAGTATGCGCGTCGGACGTCACGGACAGACGTTTCCTATCACAGTATGCGCGTCGGACGTCACGGACAGACGTTTCCTATCACAGTATGCGCGTCGCACGTTACCGACAGACGTTTCCTATCACAGTATGCGCGTCGGACGTTACCGACAGACGTTTCCTATCACAGTATGCGCGTCGGACGTTACCGACAGACGTTTCCTATCACAGTATGCGCGTCGGACGTTACCGACAGACGTTTCCTATCACAGTATGCGCGTCGCACGTTACCGACAGACGTTTCCTATCACAGTATGCGCGTCGGACGTTACCGACAGACGTTTCCTATCACAGTATGCGCGTCGCACGTTACCGACAGACGTTTCCTATCACAGTATGCGCGTCGGACATTACCGACAGACGTTTCCTATCACAGTATGCGCGTCGCACGTTACCGACAGACGTTTCCTATCACAGTATGCGCGTCGGACATTACCGACAGACGTTTCCTATCACAGTATGCGCGTCGGACATTACCGACAGACGTTTCCTATCACAGTATGCGCGTCGGACGTTACCGACAGACGTTTCCTATCACAGTATGCGCGTCGGACATTACCGACAGACGTTTCCTATCACAGTATGCGCGTCGGACATTACCGACAGACGTTTCCTATCACAGTATGCGCGTCGGACGTTACCGACAGACGTTTCCTATCACAGTATGCGCGTCGCACGTTACCGACAGACGTTTCCTATCACAGTATGCGCGTCGGACGTTACCGACAGACGTTTCCTATCACAGTATGCGCGTCGGACGTTACCGACAGACGTTTCCTATCACAGTATGCGCGTCGGACGTTACCGACAGACGTTTCCTATCACAGTATGCGCGTCGGACGTTACCGACAGACGTTTCCTATCACAGTATGCGCGTCGCACGTTACCGACAGACGTTTCCTATCACAGTATGCGCGTCGGACGTTACCGACAGACGTTTCCTATCACAGTATGCGCGTCGGACGTCACGGACAGACGTTTCCTATCACAGTATGCGCGTCGGACGTCACGGACAGACGTTTCCTATCACAGTATGCGCGTCGCACGTTACCGACAGACGTTTCCTATCACAGTATGCGCGTCGCACGTTACCGACAGACGTTTCCTATCACAGTATGCGCGTCGGACATTACCGACAGACGTTTCCTATCACAGTATGCACGTCGCACGTTACCGACAGACGTTTCCTATCACAGTATGCGCGTCGGACGTTACCGACAGACGTTTCCTATCACAGTATGCGCGTCGCACGTTACCGACAGACGTTTCCTATCACAGTATGCGCGTCGGACGTTACCGACAGACGTTTCCTATCACAGTATGCGCGTCGGACATTACCGACAGACGTTTCCTATCACAGTATGCGCGTCGGACGTTACCGACAGACGTTTCCTATCACAGTATGCGCGTCGGACGTTACCGACAGACGTTTCCTATCACAGTATGCGCGTCGCACGTTACCGACAGACGTTTCCTATCACAGTATGCGCGTCGGACGTTACCGACAGACGTTTCCTATCACTGTATGCGCGTCGCACGTTACCGACAGACGTTTCCTATCACAGTATGCGCGTCGCACGTTACCGACAGACGTTTCCTATCACAGTATGCGCGTCGCACGTTACCGACAGACGTTTCCTATCACAGTATGCGCGTCGCACGTTACCGACAGACGTTTCCTATCACAGTATGCGCGTCGGACGTTACCGACAGACGTTTCCTATCACAGTATGCGCGTCGGACGTTACCGACAGACGTTTCCTATCACAGTATGCGCGTCGCACGTTACCGACAGACGTTTCCTATCACAGTATGCGCGTCGGACGTCACGGACAGACGTTTCCTATCACAGTATGCGCGTCGGACGTCACGGACAGACGTTTCCTATCACAGTATGCGCGTCGGACATTACCGACAGACGTTTCCTATCACAGTATGCGCGTCGGACGTTACCGACAGACGTTTCCTATCACAGTATGCGCGTCGGACGTTACCGACAGACGTTTCCTATCACAGTATGCGCGTCGCACGTTACCGACAGACGTTTCCTATCACAGTATGCGCGTCGTACGTTACCGACAGACGTTTCCTATCACAGTATGCGCGTCGGACGTTACCGACAGACGTTTCCTATCACAGTATGCGCGTCGCACGTTACCGACAGACGTTTCCTATCACAGTATGCGCGTCGGACATTACCGACAGACGTTTCCTATCACAGTATGCGCGTCGGACATTACCGACAGACGTTTCCTATCACAGTATGCGCGTCGGACATTACCGACAGACGTTTCCTATCACAGTATGCGCGTCGCACGTTACCGACAGACGTTTCCTATCACTGTATGCGCGTCGCACGTTACCGACAGACGTTTCCTATCACAGTATGCGCGTCGCACGTTACCGACAGACGTTTCCTATCACAGTATGCGCGTCGGACGTTACCGACAGACGTTTCCTATCACAGTATGCGCGTCGCACGTTACCGACAGACGTTTCCTATCACAGTATGCGCGTCGGACGTTACCGACAGACGTTTCCTATCACAGTATGCGCGTCGGACGTTACCGACAGACGTTTCCTATCACAGTATGCGCGTCGGACGTCACGGACAGACGTTTCCTATCACAGTATGCGCGTCGCACGTTACCGACAGACGTTTCCTATCACAGTATGCGCGTCGGACGTTACCGACAGACGTTTCCTATCACAGTATGCGCGTCGGACGTTACCGACAGACGTTTCCTATCACAGTATGCGCGTCGGACGTTACCGACAGACGTTTCCTATCACAGTATGCGCGTCGCACGTTACCGACAGACGTTTCCTATCACAGTACGCGCGTCGGACGTTACCGACAGACGTTTCCTATCACAGTATGCGCGTCGCACGTTACCGACAGACGTTTCCTATCACAGTATGCGCGTCGCACGTTACCGACAGACGTTTCCTATCACAGTATGCGCGTCGCACGTTACCGACAGACGTTTCCTATCACAGTATGCGCGTCGGACATTACCGACAGACGTTTCCTATCACAGTATGCGCGTCGCACGTTACCGACAGACGTTTCCTATCACAGTATGCGCGTCGCACGTTACCGACAGACGTTTCCTATCACAGTATGCGCGTCGCACGTTACCGACAGACGTTTCCTATCACAGTATGCGCGTCGGACGTTACCGACAGACGTTTCCTATCACAGTATGCGCGTCGCACGTTACCGACAGACGTTTCCTATCACAGTATGCGCGTCGGACGTTACCGACAGACGTTTCCTATCACAGTACGCGCGTCGCACGTTACCGACAGACGTTTCCTATCACAGTATGCGCGTCGCACGTTACCGACAGACGTTTCCTATCACAGTATGCGCGTCGGACGTTACCGACAGACGTTTCCTATCACAGTATGCGCGTCGCACGTTACCGACAGACGTTTCCTATCACAGTATGCGCGTCGGACGTTACCGACAGACGTTTCCTATCACAGTATGCGCGTCGGACGTTACCGACAGACGTTTCCTATCACAGTATGCGCGTCGGACGTTACCGACAGACGTTTCCTATCACAGTATGCGCGTCGGACGTTACCGACAGACGTTTCCTATCACAGTATGCGCGTCGCACGTTACCGACAGACGTTTCCTATCACAGTATGCGCGTCGCACGTTACCGACAGACGTTTCCTATCACAGTATGCGCGTCGGACGTTACCGACAGACGTTTCCTATCACAGTCACCAAGAACATGTTTCCAGGTCATGTTCCACAAACGTCCATTCAAACAATAAACATCGGCAAAGAAGAACCGCTGTGCTGGACCTCTGCTTTCTTGTTTTATAGGATGGCAAAGCGGTCAAGAAAAAGACCATCGCGTTGCAAGCATTTGCCCCGCCTGATTAATTAGCCTTACAAGTAATTACACCCTTACTTCCCCCCCTACTCCCCCGATAATCCTATTAGTGCAAAACATGGACAGACGACGATCCTGCTCATCAGGTTAATGGTTTTGTAACCATGGCGATAAGTGTTTCGGATTAAGAAACAGGACAGACTTCCTCCGATTTATCACTCCCAGCTATTGTGCAGAGAGCGCTCAGTACAAAGGCTCGTGTGTGTCTCTCTCTTACTCAGAGCGAGGATAGCTCAAATAATAAACTTCTGACACAGACGGCACAAGTCTGCCACAAGGAAGTGACCAGATCACCGGCATTCCCTTTCCCAAAAGGTCATTTAGTTTCCTGTTCTCAATCTATTTTAAATGGATAATTTAAGGTGCCTGGGAAATATCCTATACACGCCTCGTGTGCCCTTACATCCTCTTGTCTGCGACTCCCACATAGTTTGTGTAAGAAGTAATACATTACATATGTAGCCTGTACACCGCTCTTCTTGCATTACATCCTATTGCACAATGAATGATATGACTGGGAACGCAGCCTCCATGTGGGGTACACTGCAGGCATTACCAGGTTAAACACACTTGCTTTCAAAAGGATTCATTAATAGGATATGCTCCAATTTATTTAAGTGGTATTTCAATGGCAAATCTCCTTTTAAACATGTTGCCACGAAAGATATGTAGCAATGCTACAAACCCAGGTATATTTTCATACAACACAGAAATAGAGGGAACTTTAGCCAGATTCAGTATGTCCCTCCGCCCCTATTCCAGAAGTAAGTTTGTAACGTGTGAAAAAAAAAAAAAAAAGAATGCATACTGCACCAAAATAATGGTACCGAACATTGTGGGGGTGATGTATCAAAGCAAATTTGGATCAGAATTGATGAAGAGAGGACTTACTTGACGCGCGGATTATAACGCCCTGAGGTAGAGTAACGGTTTCTGGCCAACAATTTGCATCAAATATAAGGAACACTTTCTTACATGCGACGCAAACAGGAAACGAGGCGATGCGTCAAAAATGGAGCGATTAATGGTCGCAAAGCTAAATCACATGCTTTGTCCCATTTGTTTTTTATTTGAGCGCCTCCAGGTGTAATGTATCGAGACACAAAGTCACTAGGTTTGTGTCACATCATCAGGGCAAAGTGTAGATCCGAATAAAAACAACAATGTGGAATTGCCTTGATAATGAACACTGACCCCTAAACGCACAGAGCAAGTTGCATCACCAGGACGTAAACAGACAGGTAAAACAAAATACCACACGGCAAATCAGGAAACAAAAGTCCGCAAAGCTGGCAGCCGGGACATTCCAGTGATGTGAATGCACAACAAGGAAATGGTTTAGTGGCTCAGGGCAGCGTCCAAGCCGCCTGGCTATACAGATATAGTATCACGGGCTACGACTTGGACCAATGTAAAAGCGACCATGTTTTCCTGCGGGAAACCATTCCCTCTGCACGCTTTACTGCTACTGTACGTACAATGGGGTGCAGCACTAAATCTGCCGGCTACATGCAAGGCCCCAAAAAACGCTTCCCAGTGCCGGAGAAGAGAGAAGCACCGTTCAAATGAATGAGACCAAAATCTTCTCCGACACGGAGAAGCAGCATCACAGCCTATTGAAGGGGTGCTTAGATGCACAATTACAGAGGCGACATGCTTGCCAGCTATGCGCTGCTCCGCGGGCTTCTCCAGCGTTAGTCAGGGATATATACGTACAACGTGCAAGAAAGCAGATCTACAGCAAAGAAGAGAACTCTACGCAGGACCACTGACTGGCGCTCATAAACAGCCGTGTACACACAGGGGGAATATCCATATACAGCAAAGAAGAGAACTCTACGCAGGACCACTGACTGGCGCTCATAAACAGCCGTGTACACACACGGGGAATATCCATATACAGCAAAGAAGAGAACTCTACCAGGGACCACTGACTGGCGCTCATAAACAGCCGTGTACACACAGGGGGAATATCCATATACAGCAAAGGAGAGAACTCTACCAGGGACCACTGACTGGCGCTCATAAACAGCCGTGTACACACAGGGGGAATATCCATGTACAGCAAAGAAGAGAACTCTACCAGGGACCCCTGACTGGAGCTCATAAACAGCCGTGTACACACAGGGGGAATATCCATATACAGCAAAGGAGAGAACTCTACCAGGGACCCCTGACTGGAGCTCATAAACAGCCGTGTACACACAGGGGGAATATCCATGTACAGCAAAGAAGAGAACTATTGTAACCTTAATCTCGGGCTTCCCTAAGATATAATATAGGCACAAAGAAGGGTGGGGAGCCGTGTTGATTTTTTCTTCTGTGTAGTAACACAGGAGGGACAGGGAGGCGCGGGTATGATGCCTTTTATTGGACCAACAAGTAGTTGATATGTTACAAGCTTTCTAACCCAGATAGGTGGGAAAGCCTGTAACATATCAACTACTTGTTGGTCCAATAAAAGGCATTATACCCGCGCCTCCCTGTCCCTCCTGTGTTACTGCATATGCGCACATAGGAATTCAATAAGCTAAAGAAAAAACCTCACATTTGTAACAATTTGTCCTCCTCCTCGGATAATAACTACACCAGGGCGGCCAACGCCAGTCCTCGGCCACTGACTGAGCCACATGGGCTGAAGCTGGGATATCCTGAAAACCTGACCTGTTGGTGGCCCTTGAGGATTGAAGAACCACCCCTGAACAACACCCTTTACGCACTTTTAGGCGCAGACTTGATGGCCATTCCTAGCGTCGCAGCCTATCACAGCCTTAAATATCCTGCAACAAACCTAAGATACGTGGGGGTGATATTGCTGAATATACGGTACCCATTTCATACAAGACAAGTAACATATCTTCCGCTTTACTCATGTTATCCAAGCACCTGACCCCAAGTAGAGCAAGAAGGAGAATCTATATAGTGGTTACATAGTCCATGCATGAAAGATCATTAATAGAATTCCAGCAAACCCGTCTGCACACTATCCAGCCCAGTGAAGCTTGGGAGAGTGCGGTTAACCCAAGTTATTTGAATGCATCCCTACACGGCAGGGCCGCTATCAAGCACATTCGCTACAGAGAACCCATGCAATTAATCAGGCGACGCGGAGATAAAACGGGTTAATACAACTTGACACCCAGAGAGGAGCATGCAACCTTATCGCTTTAAAGTTCAGTTACCCATGAACAACGTGGGGAAAATGACCTTTTCCTGCCTAATGGGGAAAAAACACAGGTTATTTATTATACGACCGGATGTTGGTGGGAAGACATCGAATCAATCACAACTTTCTTAGAGTTGCACAAAAACATATATCGGAAGTAGCAGCTGCACCCAAATCTCATTAAATCTTTATATATTGGGCTGTGGTGAGGGAACAGCCTTCCACTGCTGCACAAACGCTTGGTAATACAGTGTGCCCAACAGGATGAGGTGTTTAGCAGCCTACGGCTATTCATTTTGGTACCAGCTTAAGAAAATCTCATGGGGAAAGGAGTCACAGAGATCTTGCTTAACAAAATGTGGTGTCAAAACTCTGACATGGGTGCAGGAGGCTCGAACAGGTCACGGATTAAAGGAGCCGAAATTAACGGGGTTCAGCTCCGGAGACCCCTGCTTCAAGCCTGTTTTCCAAATTTTTTTTTAAAAAATCGCCTCTTAAAGAAGTGCCCAAAATATGAAGCTCAGAGCGGTTTTGTGCAGCGATTTGAGACCAGCTAAGAGGCTTCCCTGCTCCCATCCAACAATGAAAGCTTTGTCATGAAACGTACCCTTTGTCGAAGAACGATGTGTGTGCTGGATGGGTGTACTTTGTGCTGCTGCTGTTCAGTATACTGCTGTTCACGTTCCCCGGTACGTAGGACTTCCGTGAGGCCTGGTCTTTCGCAAAGTTTCTGCAAGCTGCCAGTTTGGATTCTAAGGCCTGCGAGTGGGAAAGGAAAACATGCTGTAAGAAGCGGCGGTGGGCGTCAGCTCGCGGTGATACGGAGGCGCAGAAATGTCAAAACAGGTTTGTAGCAAGAGAAATGTTTGCTGGTTTACTAGCTGAAAGTACGCTGCGTTCTCTGGGAATTCTAAGAAACCCACCTCATCCCTCCCATTCTCTCACTCCCCCCTCAAACCCTTTCCTTTAATACCTTATGATGTCCCCAATTCTTTCCGCCTCTCTCTCCTTCTCCGGCGTTCTTACTTTCTCCTCACATCCCAAATTACTTCTCGTGCTTTGTCTACTTCCTGTGTGAACTTTATAGCTTTCTTATCTGCCACCAGGCTATGTGCATTATTATGTCCAGAGTGTGATGTCACATGCTGGATACATAGCCTAGCCGGTACAACACCCAGTCGCGAACTTGCTTAGAAAAATTGTAATACCTCATAGAATTAAAAAACAAAATAGAATGTATCCAAACAGACAAAAAAAAATGAAATATATATATCTACTAAAATATATACTAGTTAATTCACATATAAAAAGAGATATTAGGAGTTGCTCAGTTCTGTCCTACTTGACACAGCTCAGACATTCCTCTGCTTTGTGGAAACATGCAACTCATTCCTCAGTTGTGTATGGACACGACCTTGAGGATGAAGGAAGAAAATACATCTGAAGGAAAAGGTCTTTATGGAATGGAGCTTCACGCACAACATACCTGAATTCTTTTCATGTTGGCCCAACAAAATAAATTACCCTGGTCTCTAATATGTGATCTAAATCGAAAAAACCTGCCTCAAACCTAACAAAAACCCACACTTACTCCTACTTTTCTCAGCAGGTCGCCCACAATGTTAAGCGCAGATATCCTGGCAGACGGCGTGAGTGGTGTGGTACCAAAACCATTGGGTATGCCTGGGAAGAGATACACACAACTATTAGGACATTGTGACCCGCTAATGATTTGATTCAACACTCAGTTCCGGCTGCAAATTGCATCAAACGGATTTACTTTGCCATCGTTTTCCCATTAGGACGGATCATGGAATAGGCTTAAAAACCCAAAACAAACACCACATCATTCCCCACGTCAGACTCTGCATTATCGGCAGGAGCGAGTGCCAAGAACACGACTCTTGCCAGGTACATTCACAGTGATGTCGAAGAATTTGCCGATGGTAAAAAGCCTGCTCAGGTAATAGATACAATGCAGCCTACTGATTTATAGACTCTAGCAATGGTGAAGGATTGAAATGTCTTTTCAACGCGGCTCTCCTTACAACGAATGGGGACCACCCCGGAAAGCTAAACGCTTGCGCAGAGTGAGAACAAACCTTTGGGAGAGGTAAAACCGTTGTCGGATATTTTTCCCACGGGAGTGGCAGGTAAGGAAAGAGAAGCTTGGACGGCGGAATCGATCTTCTCGCAGTCTGCGGTCGGCGAGCTGGGCGCCGATTTCCGCGTTCCGTCTGTGTGCCTTTCACGTACGGCTAATTCTTGTCTTAAGTCTACCAAAAATACACCAGTGTCAACATTTTTTTGCACATATCCGGGCTTCAAGGCAGTGCATCGTTGAAATACAAGTAATATTATGGGTTAAACCAGGGGGGCTCTACTGCAGCCCTCAACACCCCCTAATATGTCTGGGTTTAAGGATATCCCATCTTCAGCACCGGTGGCTCAATCAGTGCCTCAGTCTTTGACTGAGCCACCTGTGCTGAAGCTGGGATATGCTTAAAACCTGACCTGTTGGAGGGGGTGGGGGTCTTGAAAACTGTAGTGGAGCACCCCTGTGTTAACCCTTTAAGTACAGCAACGTAAAGCGATATTGGCTTCCTATAAACCAACGGGGGCATCTGGTTGACTTGAAAATATCTGAAAGTTTCTTCAGCGATCCAGATAATGCCCCTAATGAGGCGGCAATAACCTAATTCCTTGCTTAGGACGGTGCCCAATTTCTAAAAGGCATTTTACAAGCAAGCTACAGTGTTCACCAGTTACCAGGCCGCAGCTCATTCTAACATTACTAGGGGAGGAAACGCAGCTTCCAATACAAACAAGGAAATGCAGCGGTTTTTCCCCATGGGTCGGGGCAAGAAATACAGGAAATACAAATACTTGTTAAATGGCTCAAAGTATCTCCTTAGAAACGCGCTCGCCCATTATTTGCAGGAAACGCCTTGGGGAGGGCTTAGTAATGGCTTAGGACGCGTGAATAATGGTTGCGTCAAACAAAACCAAACAAAAGAAAGAATCCTACGTTAAACGGGATCTAAATTTATATCATACCTCGAGCTTCATCTTTTAATCTCTGCACGGAAACCAACAAAGACTCCTTTTCATCCAGCTCGCTCTCTAAGAAGGCGTTTCTTTCAATTGCCTGATTCAACCTTTGTTCAAAGTCTTCCAGGGAGACTATAGTCGCTCTACACATTAGATACAAAATATGACCTGGGTTTCAATCAACAGTGTAAACATTAAAATACAAATATTACCACATGTGTAAGAAAGGATGGGGTCATGGGACATTTTGTTTTAACTGCATTATAATCAGTATACTGCATAGGGACACGGATTGGACAATATTTTCATTATTCGCACAGTATTATAACCCAGTATCAAAACTAAAGCGTTGTCTGAAAATATAAAACACACAGACATGTCATTCAAAGTCTAACAGGATTATATACTAGTTAATACAGCCAGGTATAAAGCGGATCTCACACACGCACCGAAACATCGTTCCTCGTAGGAGGGGGTCTCCGGAGCAGAACCCCATTTATTTCAGCACCGGGGACCCGCTGGTTCCTGAGATACTTACTACTGATGTAAGTGCCGGTAGCCGCTCCAGATGGGCAATCTGTGGTTCATGTAATGGCGGCGGTTCAAGCTCCAGGGCCCTGCGGGCCAATAGGAAGCCGTGACGTCATCCGGTGTGGCGTCCTATTGGCCCGCGTAACCAGGACCATTGAATCCCGCCGAGAAACCGGCACCCGTACGGAGGCAAGTATCTCCGGAAGCAGGGGGTCTCTGGAGCTGAAATGAATGGGCTTCAGCTCTGGAGACCCCCTGCTTCAATGCTATGCAATAAATTAAATTAAAAGCCCGCTTGGATTACTGCTTTTTAATCATTGCTATGAAACACGATAAAAATAAAAAATATCCAATAAACATTCCTCTTGCTCATCTGTACTTTTTTATTACAAGACTCGTTCATTAATGACTCATTCCATTAACACAACACGGAAAAGCAAGCATACAAGTTACTAACAGTGCGTTAATAACCTACTGTAATGCCGCACCCAGAAACTGACAGCTACCGTCACAGATCACAGACATATCGGAAGGAGAAAGGGCGGCTCGGGACAAATTTAGCATACAGCGGTTGCCAGCTGTACAGTTTAGGTAAGGGGAGGCCAACTCCAGTCCTCAAGGGCCGCCAAAAGGTCAGGGTTTCAGGATATCCCTGCTTCAGCACAGGTGGCTCAGTGGTCTTCGACTGAGCCACCTGTGCTGAAGCAGGGATATCCTGAAAACCTGACCTGTTGGTGGCCCTTGAGGACTGGAGTTGCCCTCCCCTGGTCTAGGTGGAACCAACAACCACCAGCAATCTAATTTATAGAACTTGAGAGTCATTTCTAAACCAATAACTGGTCACAGCCGGAGAAGCACTGAGCTTCGGAGGGAAAAACAGGGAAAGAAAGTCAGCTCGCACGTTACACGTTCTATAACACAGTTACACGCTGCACGTTCTATAACGCAGTTACACGCTACACGTTCTATAAACACAGTTACACGCTACATGTTCTATAACACAGTTACACGCTGCACGTTCTATAACGCAGTTACACGCTACACGTTCTATAAACACAGTTACACGCTACATGTTCTATAACACAGTTACACGCCTGCCTTTTATAAATCCTCCACAACATAAATCACACAACACAGTTGCATCTAGCGTGAAAGTAATAAAACCTTTCATGCCAAGATGAAAATGTTTGCAACGTGACCATAACACAAAGCCATCATGTTATCCCAGAGGGACTAAAATGTGTGCGTTGCAGGACATGTTTGATTAAATGATCTCTCCCTTCTCTCTCTCTCCCCTCCCATGTCTCTTGTTACCCCCTGCCCCCTGTACCTCTCTTTCCCCCCCCCCCCATCACTTTCCTTTAATACTTTATGATGTCCCCAACTCTTTCCGCATCTCTCTCCTTCTCCGGCGTTTTTACTTTCTCCTCAAGCGCCAACCGACTTCCTCGTTTTCTTTGTCTGCTTTCTGTGTAAGATGTATAGCTATCTGTCTCGCCTTATCTGCCACCAGGCTACGTGCATTATTATAGTGTGTGCCAGTTCCATTACCTGCCAGGTACAACACTCACTGGCTGATTTGCTTGTCAGATACATTTTGTTTACTCAGAATTAATTTGTTTAAATAATAATACAAAGAACAGAGGTGCACACCCCTCGAGCACCCTTGGTATGCATGCCAAGTTTCAGGTGTCTAGGTTTCATGGTCTCGGAGCTACGGCCCTGACAGGCAGACTCTCTCTTTTATTGCTATGGATAAATGATTGTACGACTCACCTTTTGGCCCTTTCCAAGTCATCGTTGGCCTGTTCCAGCTCTCTCACGTACTTGTGGAGTTGATCCTTGATGCCCCGCGCCCGGCCAAGCTCATCCTCCAACATGGAAACCTGCTTGTAGCTCTGGGAATATTGATGTTCAAGTTTCTCCTAAGAGTGAATGAAAGGACATTGAAGATTTGCTACAAAAATCCAAGAGACGGGCCCCTGTATGTATGAATAAACCAATGGATTCAACTCCAACAACTCCATAAATCCACGTTTATACAATGTCGTTGTGCAATATAGACGCCCAAATGTTTAACATTTTCAAAGATATGAAAGCAGCCCATGAAGAACGCCGCTACCTTTAATGTTTCTACTTCGTATTTTAGTCTTTGGTTATCAGCTACGAAGTCTCGATTCCTCTGCTCAGCTTGAACAAGCTGCGTCTCTAATTCCGCTTCCAGCTCTCGGCTTCCTTCTTGAAACTCCACTAGTTCGTCGCGGGCTTCCTGGCAACTGAGAGTTAGTGAGAGTTAAAGCGGCAATCCAAGCGGGCGATTTGGTTCTGTAATTTGTATTAACATGGGATGCAAGCGGGGGGTCTCCGGAGCTGAAGCCCATTCATTTTAACTCCGGTGACCCCCTGCTCCTGGAGATACAGACCTCTGCAGGGGGCGGCGGTAGCCTCTCGGCTCTGCTAGCAGGGATCACGTAATGGCGGGGGTTTCAAAGCTGTGAAGCTGTGACGTTATCAATAGGAAGCTGTGACGTTATCAGGTTCCGCTTCCTATTGGCTCACGTGACGCGGGAGCTTTAAACTTTGCAGAGTTCAAGGCACCCCCTTTGCAAGTCTGTATCTAAGGAAGCAGGGGGTCCCAAGAGCTGAAATAAATGGGGTTCTGCTCCGGAGACCCCCTGCTTTAACCCCATATTTAAAAAAACAAAAACCCATGAATTGCTCCTTCATCAGGAGAAATGTAAGGTTTTGGGCTCGTTACAGTAGGTTCCTCTACACTGGGTGAATGAAGTTAGCATAGCACGTTTGTACAGGCACAACAACGAAACCTAACAACCCAAACCTAAATATTAAAGACCAATAATGTGCCATTACCTTGTGTAATGCAAAATAATAAACAAAGTTAGCCTCTTTATTGCATTTTGCACAATAAGAGGCTGGTTCTATATTAGCCGAAGTGGCTGAGTGGGTTATTAGGAAATGTCATCCAACTCAGCTATGGCTGGTATAGAATAAACCCCAAATGTGGATTAAGTGAAGCTCTCCAAATGTTTGACAGGAAACATACTTTACTGTATCATAGATCGCTTCAGCATATTATTATTATTAAAAAAAAAAAAATTTAATAACAGAAAATCAGATACACAAATGGACAAAAAATGTAACACGTGCCATAGGCAAACATTACCTGTGTTTATATTGCTTTGCAAGTTCTTTCCAGTAAGTCAACTCTTCTTTAGGGCTCAGAAAGTCTGGGATTTCGTCAATATCCATGGTTAATGAAATCTGCCAAACAAGGTACGAAAAGCAATTCAAGGACTATGAAAACATAGGCGCCTCGTGGCGTTTGTAAATCATTATTTTCAAGCCAAACATCAAGGTGCAGACATGGCTCCAGTAATATCTAAAAGAGAACACGGAATCCACATGAACCGGATGAACGAGGAGAGGCGCGCTTCGTCTGGAAACAAAGCTCACGCGCTTGTCTCTATAAATAGAGAGAGAAGCCTTGGAGAATTTCCTTCCCTGAGCTTGTATAAAGAATGCATTAACCAGCTGGGTCTTATTAGTCTTAAACGAAAAGCCTTCAAGTGCCACACTCATTTTTGTGGGCACGAAGGGGTTAACGGTGACCCGTGTGCAGTGAGTAGCCCGCGACATGCGTTGCATGTACCTTGCACACGCGAAGGGATTACAAACCAGAATTCTGATCACAGTGTCAAAAGGAAACGTGAAATATTCCACCGCCACAAAATGGTTCTTATGGTTGCAAGGATCATACTATAATATTTCAACCTGCCTGTAGGGGAAAACAGCCCAAGATGCCTTTTTGGGGGTCTCGAAAACACCTTACACCCCCCATTCTGGTACATACCAGCACATATACATACACTTTCCTGGTGTCTTAATTGGTTAGCATAGTTGAATCATTTTTAATTACATGCACTTATGAAGCATAAAAATATCTTTATGAAGGATAACGTGTTATTTCCAAAGATATACTAAATTTGTCTCCATCATATTTATAGGTTCCCCACAGCTGAATATCCCCTTAGAAATTCGAAGGAAAAGGAACACAGTTAGCCAATTCGTTAGTCACTTCTCAGGATGATTTTCACACATAGTTTAAGGTGTATTATTGGTTCTAATTAGGAGGTCCCTAAGCGAGAGGAGATATAGATAGATAGATATATTTATATTGTCTCTGTACAACCAGACTTAGAACCCCATTCAGTTCACTAAAGAACATTGCTATACCGAGTCAATCTGCTTCCAGTTCTGCTATAAAGCTGTCTAAATCACACATCAGAGCCCTTACTTGTCTTTTGTCAGAACTGATCTTTAATCAGTAAAGCGGGTCTAAAGTTCACAACAATAATCTTTATGCTTGAAGCCAGTCTCACACTGACAAGACCCAAAAGGTTGAAACAGCTGTCTGTGAGGGTTACTGGCTCTGCGCTTTAACCCTGGCGGTGCTAAAAAAGCTGTGAAATGCAGCAGGCATACGCCTATAGGGGTCCATGTTAAAATGAAGAAGCAAAAAGGTGACGTACAGTGCTCATTTGCATGTCAATGCCCAGAATCCCCGGCTGCAGTGTATGCTAAGAGATAATGGGGCAGGCAGTGTTGCCGCTGTCAGAGAGGAAAGAATGTGCTCACAAGCGGGGTTTCTATTTGCAATCGGTGCTGGCGGGCAATGATAAGTGTATGGTGTAACTCATTACCGTACTTCCCTTCAACCAGAAGGTACAATTCCACCTACACATTAATGAATCTAAATAAAGGACAATTTGAAAACACCATCCAGCTAACAAGAAACATGTTCTAAGATGCTAGTTCAAGTAGCATTGCTAGTCATCTAACCTTATTTGATACCCTACCAATGGTCAGCTTACAGAAGACTTCTGCAGTGTGCACTTCAATATGAAATAACCTAAAGTGGAGTTCCTTAACCTCATCCGACAATAGCTAGAACAGACTTTCCCTGGGAACACTGCCTTGGAACGGTAAAGAACACGTCTAATAAAAAAAAGCGATATTTGGGAGTTCAGAAGAGGGGCGATTTAAAGTAGCAAACCCAGTTTGCATTTTTTTTTTACTTTGTTTTTTTTGGTATTATCTAACACTACACAACGGATGTATTACAAAATAAACATATAACATTTTGATGTACAGAGACGCTCAACTCCAGTCCTCAAGGGCCACCAACAAGTCAGGTTTTCAGGATATCCCTGCTTCAGCACAGGTGGCTCAATCAGAGTTGGACACCCCTGCTACAATGAGCAAGACTCATTTCCAATGAGTAAAACTTCCATGGCCTCTTAACAGGGAACCACAAGCCTAATTCCCACTAATGATTCCCAACATATAGAGTACTTGGTCCCATTATCGCCTCATTATGGAAAAGAAATGAACTGCTTTATTTCATGCAAACAAGGGCCATCATTTTCTCATTAAAGCTGGATTGCTACTTTAACTAGGGCACAGATGTCATTTGGAGAAATAATTGTTTTCACTTCCTTGAGTCATTTCATCTTCTCGCTCCCGTTTCACTCGTTGTATGAAATCACCCTGATGGAATTTGCTTTAAGAGGCTTTAGGAAAGCTTCACAGCAGCAGGTTTGCTCTATAAACCAAAACTGATGTAATCGGAGACAACTGAATAAAAAATCAAGTGTACAGTACGGTCATTCAAGTATATTTGCTAAGGTAAGTGGATACTTCTATTTGAAAACACAATATCAATTACACAATGCCTTGCAACCTTCTTTAAACAGTTCCCAAACAGCTACAACAACAATTATTTATTTATTTATAAAATATTTTACCAGGAAGTAATACATTGAGTTACCCCTCGTTTTCAAGTATGTCCTGGGCAACAATAACGATTCTTTACTTTTTTTAAAATTAATATTATGAAACTTCATCTTTCAAACACCTAAGAAACATGTGAAATTACTTCGTAAAAAAATTATTCAGCATCAGGACAAAGGTTTAACAGAAGAATGAGATTTATTTCAAGCTGATTTTGCAGGGTGCTTTGGAATTTCGAGGCTTTCAGCTGAACAGGCACGTGTGAGACTTCCCGAAGTGAGCGAAGAAGAGAGAGAGCGAAGGAAAGAAGAGAGAAGAGAGAGAGCGAAGGAAAGAAGAGAGAAGAGAGAGAGCGAAGGAAAGAAGAGAGAAGAGAGAGAGCGAAGGAAAGAAGAGAGAAGAGAGAGAGCGAAGGAAAGAAGAGAGAAGAGAGAGAGCGAAGGAAAGAAGAGAGAAGAGAGAGAGAGCGAAGGAAAGAAGAGAGAAGAGAGAGAGCGAGAGAAGAGAGAGAGCGAGAGAAGAGAGAGAGCGAGAGAGAGCGAGAGAGAGCGAGAGAGAGCGAGAGAAGAGAGAGAGCGAGAGAAGGAAGAGAGAAGAGAGAGCGAGAGAAGGAAGAGAGAAGAGAGAGCGAGAGAAGGAAGAGAGAAGAGAGAGCGAGAGAAGGAAGAGAGAGCGAGAGAAGGAAGAGAGAAGAGAGCGCGAGAGAAGGAAGAGAGAAGAGAGCGCGAGAGAAGGAAGAGAGAAGAGAAAGCGAGAGAAGTAAGAGAGAAGAGAAAGCGAGAAAAGAGAGGGCGAAGGAAGAGAGAGGGCGAAGGAAGAGAGAGGGCGAAGGAAGAGAGAGGGCGAAGGAAGAGAGAGGGCGAAGGAAGAGAGAGGGCGAAGGAAGAGAGAGGGCGAAGGAAGAGAGAGGGCGAAGGAAGAGAGAGGGCGAAGGAAGAGAGAGGGCGAAGGAAGAGAGAGGGCGAAGGAAGAGAGAGGGCAAAGGAAGAGAGAGGGCAAAGGAAGAGAGAGGGCAAAGGAAGAGAGAGGGCAACGTAAGAGAGAGAGAGCAACGTAAGAGAGAGGGCAACGTAAGAGAGGGCAACGTAAGAGAGGGCAACGTAAGAGAGAGAGAGCAACGTGAGAGAGGGCAACGTAAGAGAGAGAGCAACGTAAGAGAGAGAGCAACGTAAGAGAGAGGGCAACGTAAGAGAGAGAGCAACGTAAGAGAGAGGGCAACGTAAGAGAGAGAGCAACGTAAGAGAGAGGGCAACGTAAGAGAGAGAGCAACGTAAGAGAGAGGGCAACGTAAGAGAGAGAGCAACGTAAGAGAGAGAGCAACGTAAGAGAGAGAGAGCAACGTAAGAGAGAGAGCAACGTAAGAGAGAGAGCAACGTAAGAGAGAGAGAGCAACGTAAGAGAGAGGGCAACGTAAGAGAGAGAGAGCAACGTAAGAGAGAGGGCAACGTAAGAGAGAGAGCAACGTAAGAGAGAGAGAGCAACGTAAGAGAGAGCAACGTAAGAGAGAGCAACGTAAGAGAGAGCAACGTAAGAGAGAGAGCAACGTAAGAGAGAGGGCAACGTAAGAGAGAGAGCAACGTAAGAGAGAGGGCAACGTAAGAGAGAGAGCAACGTAAGAGAGAGGGCAACGTAAGAGAGAGAGCAACGTAAGAGAGAGAGCAACGTAAGAGAGAGAGAGCAACGTAAGAGAGAGAGCAACGTAAGAGAGAGAGCAACGTAAGAGAGAGAGAGCAACGTAAGAGAGAGGGCAACGTAAGAGAGAGAGAGCAACGTAAGAGAGAGGGCAACGTAAGAGAGGGCAACGTAAGAGAGAGAGCAACGTAAGAGAGAGAGAGCAACGTAAGAGACGGCAACGTAAGAGAGAGCAACGTAAGAGAGAGCAACGTAAGAGAGAGAGCAACGTAAGAGAGAGAGCAACGTAAGAGAGAGAGAGCAACGTAAGAGAGGGCAACGTAAGAGAGAGCAACGTAAGAGAGAGAGCAACGTAAGAGAGAGAGCAACGTAAGAGAGAGAGAGCAACGTAAGAGAGAGCAACGTAAGAGAGAGCAACGTAAGAGAGAGAGCAACGTAAGAGAGAGAGAGCAACGTAAGAGAGGGCAACGTAAGAGAGAGGGCAACGTAAGAGAGAGAGAGCAACGTAAGAGAGGGCAACGTAAGAGAGAGGGCAACGTAAGAGAGAGAGCAACGTAAGAGAGAAAGAGCAACGTAAGAGAGAGAGAGCGAGAGAAGGAAGAGAGAGAAGAGAGAGGAGAGAGAGGAGAGAGAAAGAAGAGAGCGAGAGAGAGAAGAGAGCGAGAGAGAGAAGAGAGAAGAAAAGAGAGAGAGGAGAAGAAAGAGCGCAAGAGAAGAGAAAGAGAGAAGAGAGCGAGAGGGAAGAGAAGCGAGAGAAGGAAGAGAGAGAAGAGAGCGAGAGAGAGAGAGAGAGAGGAGAAGAAAGAGCGCGAAAGAGAGCGCAGAAAGAGAACAACGTTTGAGAGAGAAGAGAACAAGCTGAAAGAGATATAGATATATCCAACCCATACTCAAACTATTTACTCAAATTCACTAATTAATCCATATTAAGCTTTTGATTATTCGCCCATCCATGAACATTACCCCTGGCAGAGGAGGGTTTTATGTTTATAAGTGAGAGACGTAGCAATAGCAACTGGTAAACAAACACTTATAACTAAATATATAAGACCCAGCCCCTTACCTGATCAAAGGAAGCACCGCAGAAAATGTTTAACATTATTTCATGCGTTGGGAGGAAACCAATATACTGAAGCAATGAATGTTTCAAAGCATAAAACAGGAGTGGACAACCTGTGCACGTCTTTACACTGTCTTATAGTCGGATTGTGGCATTCATTTGATCAGAATACTGTATATGGGGGGCAGTTATATTTCTTGTATGGCTGTCAACATAAGGCCTCGTCCAGGTAGGGAACAGGAGCGCTAGGCTAGGTGCGCGCGCGTCTGAAGGCGCGGCCCCAACATCAGAGAGCTGGTTTGCCCTCATTGGACGAACTGCTCACGTGACGCGCTTGCGAGCAGCAAAATCAATTTTGCTTGCTCGGCAAGCGGCTGAGCGCCAAGCAGGCTCGCCCGCCCGCTAACGCAGGCCACGTGCATTGTCGCCCTTGACGAGGCCTAAGTGTGTCTGGGTCTTCATATTCAAAGTAAAAAAAGAGCTTATTATATGCTTGTGCAGCAATACTACCAATTACTTACGATTATAGGTTGTTTGTTTTAGTACACATACATTGAACAATGTAAAACATCTATAAATTACATGTTTTCCTTAGGAATATGTGAGGAGCGTTATCTCTAGAAAAAAATCTCTGTGCAGCAGTTTCTAACGTGGCACTTCCCTATTTAGACGAAAATAAAACCCGAGGCCTGGGGATACAGATGTGGTTTCCTTTAAAATAAGGAACAAGTATAAAAAATAAATACTCTTGATATATTTTGCCTTTTCCGCATGTCAAAACGATCACATTACAAATGCCATACGGTTTAGCTTCTGTTTCAGAGCGATGACGTGAATACTGCATCATGCACTATTCTTTCTGTTGTATCACAGCTTCAAAAAGCACTTTAGCAGAAAGATAGCTTCCCACATTAGCCTACAGCTAAAAGTGGCCCCAGATTTTGCCGCCTGCCAACGTGTGAGAGGATAGAGAAACCCAACCAACAGCAACGCTTGAAATCGGATACAAAATGCCCCGGGCCTACAACAAGCTGCATTACTCCACAATACTGTATGTTTCAGGCCCTTCCTGCATCAACCTTTAGGCTTCTTTCCCCATTACATTTGGGCCTCACACTATTTTAGTCCTTTCAATTCTGAAGTCCAGATATTGCTAGCCAACACTCATAACATCTTGACAAATATTTGACAAGTTGGGCTTGAATGTAATGCGGCATTATGTGACTACATATACAATCACATGCTCAGGCCAGCTGCACTCTGTCCCACATGGAGTTGTGGACACATGCTACTAGTTCAGGGGTGGACTACGCCAGTCCTCAAGAGTCACCAACAGGTCAGGTTTTAAGGATGTCAGGGCTTCAGCACAGGTGGCTTAGTCGAAGATTGATTGGAGTTGCCCACCCCTGAACTAGCTGAACATAAATTAACCCCTTCAGCACCACAGGAGCCAGCAATGTACCTTGATCGGTGACAACATATCTCTGAAGGAGCAGCTCAGCGAGTAAAGACACTGACTGATAACAACGGAGTTTGAATAAGGGGAGACTGGTCGAAATCCTGGTGTCAGCTCCTTGTGACCTTGGGCAAGTCACTTTACCTCCCTGTGCATAAGGCACCAAAAACAGACTGTAAGCTGCATGGCGCGGGGACTGTGTCTGTATAAATCATGTGCTGCTACCGCGCTGTACTGTAATTGTGACGCAATTTGAGTACCATTGGGAGAAAAACGCTATATGAAATAAAGCTATTGTATATTAACCCCTTCCATACCAAAAGAGACATCAGTGCATCGCTCTGAAATATGTTGCTTGCACCAGAGGGGTTATTGCAACAATGCAATAATACAATACAACATGAAGCTATGAAATAAAAACTGGAAATATTAGGGTGAAAAGGAGGAATAAACCTGGGCTTGTCTCTGTTTGATGCCAAGGTATAAAGACGCAGGGAATGTAAATCACAACCAGTTCCACAAAGTAATAAACATTCCTCTATAACTATGATCTGGTGAACCAAACAGACCTGCTACAAGTACTAAATTACACTCGCAGAACTTTCAAAAGCAGGAAGTACCGTCATGTTCATATTTCATGGACTTGTCTCTCTACCACAAGTGGCTTTGAACTTTTTTTTGTTAAGGAACCTCAACCCTCCCGAATAGCATGTCTGAGATCAGATGCATTGCAAATTATGCTGTATTTGATACCATTTTCAAATTACCTAAAAATTGCAGGGAATCCTTTAGGGATGCCCGGGGAACCAAGAATTCCTAGGAACCCCGGTTGAAAAACACTGCTCCAACACGTGTATTCTGGTTTATTTGTGTACAATGCTGCAAGATATAGAAAGAGATATAGAGATATGGACGCACCCTTTATACCAGTAAATAATCATCTTATAAAGAAAAAGGCCAATACCACTCAACTCTAATGCATTGGGCCCCTTAACGCTCAGACTAATGGTAACTGCTTACATACCAAACAGAATTTTTTTTAATATATACATCCATCACACTAATTAAATAACTACTTGCTGAAAACCCAAGTAGCCTTTAGAGTCGCTCAGTGTTGAACAGCTGTGAAGAATGTTGTAGCAGTAAAGGTTGTTTCTCCATCCAATCTAAATTAACATTTATTTTTACATCACGAGAACAAGCACAGGGTACAGTGGCATTTATTTGGCCATAAGGCAACGGATGGGTCGGTTACAAAAAGACAACCGAGATATCATTGGGTAAGAAAACATCAACATGCACATTGCAATAAAGCATTAAGATTTTGGGCAACATCAAGAAACTGTCCAAATCAAGATGTACAAGGCAGCAGGAAGGTGGCACCAGATATAAAAATAATAATAATAATCTGAATAGTTACTCTTACACAGCAGCAGCATAGCATGCTCCACTATACAACACGAGAATCTGAGGGCACAGCGAGTCCAGGGAAAGCTTATTACACTTTCTTGGTGCCTGGAGCTCTCAAACGTTAAGTAACGTGTCCAATGTTGACACCAGATCTTTAACTGGGTTCTCCACTTCAAAAGACAATACACTTATCACTAAGCAACACCCTTTCCCAGGAGGTGCCCTGCTGCCTCCGCTCTATGATCTGTAGGAATAAGCTTAGTTGATACTTAGGGAAGGCAAAAGATTGCAGCGTTTACCTACCATGATATCTTCAATGTGCTGTTAGCTCGCTCTCACACACACACACACATCCCCTCCCCCCCGGGCTGGACTACTGATCAGCAGGGAAGGGATCAGACGTGTCAGTTTACAGCTACGGTCACAGACACAACACAGGGCCGGGCCTCCTCAGAGTGACCCTGGGCGCAGCCAATCGACAGCGAGACGACAGCATGGCCGCCTCTCCCTCCCCTGGCCAATAGCATGTGGCAGTGGGTGGGAACGGGATGACAGTTGTCAGTTTTTGCTCTCCTCCCCGATGACGGGAGTGGGACATGGTGGGTGGCCCATTATAGATATATATAGATACTGTAGATATAATCATATAGACAGTACAAGGCTGACAATGAGAGACTGATAAACAAAAGTCCCTCACCTTTGGCCGGTGGGGGGGGTTGGAGGGGGGGGGGGGGAAGGAGATTAATTAACCCTTTCACCGCCAGAGAGGACTGCAACGCAGGCCCCTCTTGGTGGCGAAAGGGTTGTATGTATGCTTATTTTTATTTATATAGCACCAACGTGTACACAGCGCTTTACAAAGACACAACCCAGGGGGAATTGTAACGCAATAAATGCAGCGGGCATATAATCGGAGAGTAGGAAAGGAAATCCCTGCCCCACAGAGTTTACAATCTGAGGTTTAATAAACACAGAGTCATCTGTCGTCAGGGACCTGCCGGCTGCATCCGATCCCAGACTGATGAGGTAATTGATACACAAAACTGGACTCAGAGTGTGTGTGTGTGTGTGTTTCCCCCCCCCCCCCCCCCCCCCGCCGCCTCCTCCTCCTCCGTCACCCACACCTCATGTTACGGCTGCATCACCCCCAGATGAAATGACACCCCACAGAGGCCCGACCCCAGGGGTGAGCTCTGTGGCTGTCACACGTGACTGGTGCTGTCACCTCATACTGGGGTCTCAATCACATTTGGTCACCTCAGGACGAGGCCTAGCACCTCGCATTCTGCACCTGCCACCTCAGGCTGACCGATGTCACCTCTGACTGACGTATATAAGACGCACATAGGGGCAGCTCTGTGACCCCAAATAGTGGTGTCACCCTCTATCACTGACAACTCCCCACTGGGACCTGGTGTGACAGCTCACCTATCACAATAACAAGCGTCCCCTCACTGTCGCCTCATAACAGCAAGCGTCCCCTCACTGTCGCCTCATAACAGCAAGCGTCCCCTCACTGTCGCCTCATAACAGCAAGCGTCCCCTCGCTGTCGCCTCATAACAACAAGCGTCCCCTCACTGTCGCCTCATAACAGCAAGCGTCCCCTCACTGTCGCCTCATAACAGCAAGCGTCCCCTCACTGTCGCCTCATAACAGCAAGCGTCCCCTCGCTGTCGCCTCATAACAACAAGCGTCCCCTCACTGTCGCCTCATAACAGCAAGCGTCCCCTCACTGTCGCCTCATAACAACAAGCGTCCCCTCAGTGTCACCTCATAAGAGCAAGCGTCCCCTCACTGTCGCCTCATAACAGCAAGCGTCCCCTCGCTGTCGCCTCATGACAACAAGCGTCCCCTCACTGTCGCCTCATAACAACAAGCGTCCCCTCACTGTCGCCTCATAACAGCAAGCGTCCCCTCGCTGTCACCTCATAACAACAAGCGTCCCCTCGCTGTCGCCTCATAATAGCAAGCGTCCCCTCGCTGTCGCGTCATAACAACAAGCGTCCCCTCGCTGTCGCCTCATAACAACAAGCGTCCCCTCGCTGTCGCCTCATAACAACAAGCGTCCCCTCGCTGTCGCCTCATAACAGCAAGCGTCCCCTCGCTGTCGCCTCATAACAGCAAGCGTCCCCTCACTGTCACCTCATAACAACAAGCGTCCCCTCACTGTCACCTCATAACAACAAGCGTCCCCTCACTGTCGCCTCATAACAGCAAGCGTCCCCTCACTGTCGCCTCATAACAACAAGCGTCCCCTCACTGTCACCTCATAACAGCAAGCGTCCCCTCACTGTCACCTCATAACAGCAAGCGTCCCCTCGCTGTCACCTCATAACAGCAAGCGTCCCCTCGCTGTCACCTCATAACAACAAGCGTCCCCTCGCTGTCACCTCATAACAGCAAGCGTCCCCTCGCTGTCACCTCATAACAACAAGCGTCCCCTCGCTGTCACCTCATAACAACAAGCGTCCCCTCGCTGTCACCTCATAACAACAAGCGTCCCCCTCAGTGTGACCTCATAACAACAAGCGTCCCCTCGCTGTCACCTCATAACAACAAGCGTCCCCTCAGTGTCACCTCATAACAGCAAGCGTCCCCCTCAGTGTGACCTCATAACAACAAGCGTCCCCCTCAGTGTCACCTCATAACAACAAGCGTCCCCTCGCTGTCGCCTCATAACAACAAGCGTCCCCTCGCTGTCGCCTCATAACAACAAGCGTCCCCTCGCTGTCGCCTCATAACAACAAGCGTCCCCTCGCTGTCGCCTCATAACAACAAGCGTCCCCTCGCTGTCGCCTCATAACAACAAGCGTCCCCTCGCTGTCGCCTCATAACAGCAAGCGTCCCCTCGCTGTCGCCTCATAACAGCAAGCGTCCCCTCACTGTCACCTCATAACAACAAGCGTCCCCTCACTGTCACCTCATAACAACAAGCGTCCCCTCACTGTCGCCTCATAACAGCAAGCGTCCCCTCACTGTCGCCTCATAACAACAAGCGTCCCCTCACTGTCACCTCATAACAGCAAGCGTCCCCTCACTGTCACCTCATAACAGCAAGCGTCCCCTCGCTGTCACCTCATAACAGCAAGCGTCCCCTCGCTGTCACCTCATAACAACAAGCGTCCCCTCGCTGTCACCTCATAACAGCAAGCGTCCCCTTCACTGTTACCTCATAACAACAAGCGTCCCCCTCAGTGTGACCTCATAACAACAAGCGTCCCCTCGCTGTCACCTCATAACAACAAGCGTCCCCTCGCTGTCACCTCATAACAGCAAGCGTCCCCTCGCTGTCGCCTCATAACAACAAGCGTCCCCTCAGTGTCACCTCATAACAGCAAGCGTCCCCTCGCTGTCACCTCATAACAACAAGCGTCCCCTCAGTGTCACCTCATAACAGCAAGCGTCCCTTCACTGTCACCTCATAACAACACGCGTCCCCCTCAGTGTGACCTCATAACAACAAGCGTTCCCCTCAGTGTGACCTCATAACAACAAGCGTCCCCCTCAGTGTCACCTCATAACAACAAGCGTCCCCCTCACTGTCACTTCATAACAACAAGCGTCCCCTCACTGTCACCTCATAACAACAAGCGTCCCCTGTCACCTGATAAGTTTCCCCCTCAATATTTACCACGTCACAACAAGTACCACCCCCCCCCCCCCCAATAACAAGGGTCCCGCCCCTTTCCCGTCACCTCAGCATTACACCACCGCCCCCTTAAATTGCGCAAGGGTACCCCAGTGGGCAGCCAATCAGAATCAAGCTCGGGATGGGGCGCGAGGAACACCCTCCTTCCTTGGCACCGGTGACTTATACACCCCATATTCCCCAGCCCCCCCTCCCCCCCCCCCCCCCGGCGCGAGGACATCAGCGCCCCGCGGCCAATCAGCACCCGGCGCGAGGACACCCCGGCGCGTGGACAGCAGCACCCCGTTACCAATCACCACCCGGCGCGAGGACAGCAGCGGTGGCCAATCAGCAAGCCCCCCCCCCCCCCCCCAAACCGTTACCGCCCCGCGCCGCCGGTTTTACCTCACGGTCTCATCTCCCGCTCCGTCCTTCCCGGTCCCCTTCCTCTACCGGGCTGGTCCCAGTGTCCGCCCTGCGCAAGAGGAAGCAGCTTCCAAACCTGTCACTGACTGACTGGGCTCCAGCAGCTTCCGGCGGGCACGCACCGTCCGACGTCGGAAAGGGGCGGGGCGTCTGTCTGTGACGCCAGACGTGGGCGTGTCCGTGCGTTCCATCACGTGATTAACACCTTCCCTGCTGGTGGAAACTAAACATTGAATTATTTATTTTTAGATATTTTTATTTTGTTTATTCAATTATTACAACTGCTACAACTAATAAAAAAAAGAACACACAGTAATAATAATACTATGATTATTATTATTATTACAAATTCAATTTAATAACAAACAGTGTAATAATAATAATAATAATAATAATAATAATAATAATAATAGTAATAATTACAAATTCAATAATGTAATAAACAGTGCAATAATAATAATAATAATTACAAATTCAATAATTTAATAACAAACAGTGCAATAGTAAATAAAGAATTTCATAAATAATGCAATAATAGTAAAAATGCAATAATAGTAAAAATAATATTAATAACTCATTTAAAATGTAATAATGTAATAAACAGTCACATAATTTAATAACAAACAGTGCAATCACGTAATACAAATCATTCATAAATGTATTATCAATAAAGTAAAAAATAATCATCATTTAATAATAAAAAATGTAACAATGAACTGCAATAATAATGATAAAATGTTATTTGTACAGCGCAGGGGCAGTGCGATGTTGGAGGGAGGGCAATGTTAGACAAACTGAGACAGTAGGAAGGATTACTACTCCAAAGAGCTAACAAAAAATATATACATATTTAATCATAAATAATGTCATATTAAACAGTGCTATAATAATAATAATAAAACTTACTAATACACTATTTACCAAAAAAAAAAAAACCGTGATAATGAAATGTGACATTCACAATTTATTTTTATATCTTTATTTTTCAGATGCCAAAATATCTTTGCTGTCTTCGCTAAATGGCAAGGCATCCTGCTGCGTAATATTTATTTATTATCATATCGGTTTTTTGTTATTATATCAAGACATTAACCCCCACACTGCCAGAGCATTTTCCAAATTGAAACCCGCTTGACATGGAGGGGATGGTTTAATATCTATGTATATTTTTTAATACACACACTATATACAGTAATATATACAAATTATATAATATATACACACTATAATATATACACACGCACACTATATAATTGTAACGGTCAGACCCTCACCCAATCTCATATTGGCCCCTGTGGGTGTAATCTGCTCCCAATTACATGTGTGTGTGTTGTGGTGCACCTGCTGGCTCACAGGACTCCTGAGTCTCCCGCCGGTTGGTAATGGGGAATATCACCATGACAGGCGTCTGAGGTAGTGTGCTGAGTCCTACTTACATTTGGTACAGCGCCTCCACCCCATCAGAATCCCTACGGCAGCAGGGAGGAGTATCTGACGGGGAACTCCTTGGTGCATCTTCTTGTGGAATAACTCCAGACTCACACAGGAAGGGTATCTTGAACCAGGGCATCTTTAATTGCATGTCTCGTGGCAGACTGCCCAGCACAGCGGCCGGCACTTAGCCGCACATCTTGTAGAGGTACTCCCTGCAGAAGGTTCCTCCTCTCTCTCTAATCGAGTTGCTCTTTCACCTCTCCCATAAGGGAGGTCACCAGCTGTGCCAGGCCCCTGGACACAGTGGGTAATAGATTGTCCCTTGGCCACTCTGCCAGACAGACTTGAACTGCTGCAGACCTTGAACTCCAACTCTGAACCAGCAGAACTTAACACAACACACTAACTTTAGGCAGTGCTGTGCAATATATAGGCTCCAGAAAAGACCCACCTCTGTGTCACTAACAGTGGACACAAAGCATGCTGTCACTTCCTTTGCTACATATGACACATCACAGGGTTTTGAGGGCAAACCTCCATGATCACTACTGGCAACCCTGCCTTCTTACCAGGATTACTGCCAGCAAGAGAGAGATCTGTACACCAATTTTTTACACATGGCTACATAATATATACACACTATATAATGTAATACACACTATATAATATACAGACTGTATAATATATACACACTATATAATATATACAGTACACACACTATAATATAATACACACACTATATAATATATACACATAGTATATAATATAATACACGCACACTATATAATATATACACACTATATAAGATATACACACAGTATATAATATATACACACACTATTTTGACCCACACCCCCCCGCCCCCTTTTTTTTTACAGGATGGGGAAAGGAGTTCCCCCAGTTTCCTAGAGAATTACTTGGGGAAAGTACCCCGTTCCTGTCTGGTTTTTGCACCGGGATTTAAATTGCCGTCCAATAGCAGCCTGCGACGTATGACATTGCGGCTTCCTATTGGCTCGCGGGAGCTGCGAGATTGGAACGGCTACCTGGTTGCCCCTGGAGAGTCAGAGACACAGGTAGCTTCATCAGAAAACAGCGCCGGTCAGCTCCAGGGGTTCCCACGTGGTCCAAACAAAGGAGGGGTACAGAGACAGAGCAGCCAGGGTTTGCGGCTTAAGCATAAGGTGACTCTTGCTATGTAGTAAGAATTTGGCCCCTGGGGATTTCGTAGGCAGATAAAAATAATATCCCCCTTTAATGAAACGCGATGAGTAAGGCTGCAGGCCACGCTAGCGCTGAGCGTGCTGACCGCGCTGTGCTTGCCGAGGTTAGTTTCAACAACTGAAAGTGTCCCGTCCCCGCTCACGCAGTGCGCGCTTGAGCGCGGGCACAGACGCTCATCCACGCTTGGCCCTTGCGTAAACAAAAAAAATGGACTTTCAACAGCCCTCAACTTACCCGCAACGCCCCCCCGCGCGCACTTGCGAAATAGTGCGGACACCTGGCGCTCATGCTTGGAGAGCTGGTGACGTCACCGCTCTCAAGCATGAGCGTGGTCAGCGCCAGCGGGGTTGCAGCCTAAGGCCTCGGACATGGTGCCGGGAGCGGCGCTGACCCGTGCTGAGGCGCGCTGGTGCTTACCAGTAAGCCCCTGCAGCCGCAATGAGAGCGGCTTTAGCAGGGGCTCGCGCACGCTTCCGCACGCCTGCGGAAGCGCGTGTCTTACCAAATCTTTCGTTTCGGCGCTCACGGGAGCGCGGGGCCCAATGAGGGAGAACCAGCTCCGTGACGTCACTGGCCCGCCCCCCAGACACGCCCACGGACGGCGCGCGCTCTAAGGCCAGGGAAAGCAGCGCTTTCCCTCAGCCTCAGCGCGCCTCCGCACGGCTTCAGTCTCTATGGACTCAGCCTAAAGCATTTTCCCGCTTTCTCTTACTGCTCTTTCCCGCGTCGTGTGATCCCTCTGGCAGCCGGACAAGAGAATGAGTCACGGGAATGATGTAACCGTATCGTCAGCCCGTCACCTGCCGGCTCTGCTTGTGTGCAGTAGCGTGTATTACGGTATTAACCCTTTGCGTGCCTTGTAGCCGTAGCTGCTGAGGCAGGGGTGGCCAACTCCAGTCCTCAAGGGCCAGGTTTTCAGCATATCCCTGCTTCAGCACAACTGGCTCAGTCATTATGACTGAGCCACTGATTGAGCCACCTGTGCTGAAGCAGGGATATCCTTAAAACTAGATTGTGAGCTCTTCGGGGCAGGGACTCCTTTTCCTAAATGTCACTTTTATGTCTGAAGCGCTTCTTCCCATCATGTGTTATTTCATTTGTATTATTTGTTATTTATATGATTGTCCCGTGTATTACTGCTGTGACGCGCTATGTACATTAATGGCGCTATATAAATAAAGACATACATACATACATACAAAACCTGACCTGTTGGTGGCCATTGAGGACAGGAGCTGGCCAGCCCTGCTTTAAGTGAGTTTGCTCCTATGAATGATACTGAATATACGCAGTGACTAATATTATCATCCCTCCTGCACCAACACGTGAACTTCTTAGTCCCCTGTATGAGATGCACTTTCAGACCTGTGCAGATCACTTTGTAATGTTCCTTTGATAGTCAGACAATATTCCACTTAGATTTGTATGTAATACATTTTGCGCAATCATGAGCGCGATATAACAACTCCTTGTCCCTGTTTTTTTAACATTTGGTTTACAGAGCTCCTTGCCCCGCCCGACACGGTAAAGCACCCCTCCTGTGCAGCCCTCCTGTGCAGCCCCCCTGTGCAGCCCTCCTGTGCACCCTCCTGTGCACCCCTCCTGTGCACCCCTCCTGTGCACCCCTCCTGTGCACCCCTCCTGTGCACCCCTCCTGTGCAGCCCTCCTGTGCACCCTCCTGTGCACCCCTCCTGTGCACCCCTCCTGTGCAGCCCTCCTGTGCACCCCTCCTGTGCACCCTCCTGTGCAGCCCTCCTGTGCACCCCTCCTGTGCACCCTCCTGTGCACCCCTCCTGTGCACCCCTCCTGTGCACCCCTCCTGTGCACCCTCCTGTGCACCCCTCCTGTGCACCCTCCTGTGCACCCCTCCTGTGCACCCCTCCTGTGCAGCCCTCCTGTGCACCCCTCCTGTGCACCCCTCCTGTGCAGCCCTCCTGTGCACCCCTCCTGTGCACCCCTCCTGTGCACCCTCCTGTGCACCCCTCCTGTGCAGCCCTCCTGTGCACCCCTCCTGTGCACCCCTCCTGTGCAGCCCTCCTGTGCAGCCCTCCTGTGCACCCTCCTGTGCTCCCCTCCTGTGCACCCCTCCTGTGCAGCCCTCCTGTGCACCCCTCCTGTGCACCCCTCATGGGGTTTGAAGCAGGGTGGTCTCCGGAGCTGAACTGCGTTGATTTCAGCACCGGGGACCCCCTGCTTCTTGAGATACCTACCTCCGTAGGGGGCGCCAGTATCTCTCTGCTGTTTAAATGTCCTGCGTCTCGCGGGCCAATAGGAAGCCTCAAGGGATGACGTCATGGCTTCCTATTGGCCTGTGTGATGCGAGGAAATTTAAGCTGCCATTATGTTAGCCCAAACTAGCCCACCGGCGCTGCTACCGGTACCCTCTTCCACTGCGCGGTATAACAGGGGACGCGTTCCTGTGGCATAGTGTCGCAGGTCACTCTGGCATGAGAATGGTTAACGTTCTAGTGGCGCCTTCTGTCGGTTTCCCAGGTTCCCCGCGCTGACCGTCCGCCGGCCCATTGCACGTGTATTTTTCCCACGGTCAGTTTCTCGCCCCCTGTGTCGCGTATACGCAGCAGTGTTTGCACGCGCAAAGTATCCTATTCCAGGCAGGGACCCGGCGGTCCAAGGCGCAGAGCGGTACGAGTTCTGTTCGTTCTGCGTCTCGGGCGGGACTTCTTGGGCCAGCACTTTCGTCACGGTCATCTCACTTTGCCAGGACGCCAAACGGCTGTGGTACTCAAGTGGTTAACCACGTATCTGCAAGCCGAAGGCTGCGTCCCCAGACCTCCCTGCTGCATGCGCGCCTGGCGGCGCGTGAACAGACTACGGGGGGCGGGGCCATGACGGGGCATATCTGCGCTCCGACCACGTGATCGCGTTGCAGCACGGGAAGACAACATTCTTGTATTCCCTGCCAGCGCCCGCATCACAGCGCTTTGCGCGCCCACACGCACACAGCCACTGGGGCCTGCCCCGTACAGGGCTGCGCTGTGGTGTGTGGCGCACACGCCGCAGCGCACACTGAGGACATGGCCTTAGGCCAAGAGTGGAAAACTCCAGTCCTCAAGGGTCACCAGCCGGTCAAGTATTAGGGATATCCCTGCTTCAGCACAGGTGGCTCAATCAGTGGCCATGACATCACCCGTCAGGTTCGCCCTCATTGGCTGAACCGCCGGGGGGCATGGCCTAGCGCTCCGTCGCTAGTTCTACTCACAATTTTCATGTCTGCCTGAAAAACGCGTCGCGCAGTGCGGCAGCCACCCCTCGCAGCGGGCCCGGCCCCATTGAGGGGCGGCTCTTGTCCCCGCGGGTGCTGCAGCAGCCAGCGGGGACCAAGTCTCAATCAGTGCCTGCTTCAGCACAGGTGGCTTAATCAGTGGCTCGGTCTTCAACTCGACTGAGCCATTGATTGAGCCACCTGTGCTGAAGCAGGGGTATCCTTAAAACCTGACTTGTTAGTGCCCCTTGAGGACTGGAGTTGGTCACCCCAGCCTTCGGCAGTGAAGGGGTTTACGGATAGAAGGGGGAGTAGCACGTTGTGTAAAATTCAGAAGAGTTGACGGTCCTCTGAGTGAATCACGGGACATGTGCAGAAGACAGGAAGGAAGTGAGGCAAGCTATTTGGGGGGGGGGGGGGTATTCACAATGCTTTAGCTTCTACTAAACACAACCCCCTCCCCCTCTCCTGCTTCCTCTGTCTCAATGTAAGTTGGGTTAGATGTCATGCTACCCGCGCCAATACTTCCCCTAGCATCAATTTCACAGTAACATTGCCCTGAGACATAGAGCCGCGGTGCGGACGCAGGCAGGGCGGCTGACCGTTCAGAGTAAAGCACTGCAGGCTTTGAGTAGGGTGGCCAGGCGGCTTGTCCAAAAATACTGGACACAATGGTGAAAGGTGCGACGCGCGCGAATCGCTCGTGGGGAAGAATGTTATTTATAAATGATGTGACGATAGAGAGCATTTGGCCCGGGATTAAAGGGGTTACACCCCATTTGGCCACCCTCTACTCTCACCTGGGAAGCAAGGGGTTAACTGGACTGAGGTCCAGTAATGTGTTTTGCCTTGCTTCAATATCCAAATGTTTATTCCCCTGTGTAAATGTATTGTGTTATCCTGGTGTTTGCACTCACACATACACTAGGGTTGATGCGGGAGGGAAGGGGTTAATGTTAAAATAGTGATTCTAGCCCTTTGTTTAAGTTACCCTCAAAGATGCCTGCCTACTAAGGAATGCAAATGGTCAGGAGAGCGACCAAATGTTTAGGAAACAGCCCTGATCAAAGGCTCAGCCACTCTACCTGTTTGCAGGAAGCTGGAGTGGGTTGTGAGCGTTATAACTCACACTTACAAACCATAGTATCCTGCCAGACCCCTCATGTGGTAGACTGGCCAAACGCCTCTGATTTAGGAGTGGGGCTACAGAATGAGTGACCTTATTAAATATAAGAATATTATGAGATGTCCTCGGCTGAACGTGCTAAAAGCTACATATGTGTATTCGTGGGACTGATCCGCAACTAACGGTTACAGACACCTGAAGTTTAGCCAGTACTAAGAGCCAGATATTAATATCTCTCTTAATTTTAGTATTACACGGTAGTATTTAGTCTCATTGGGAGCGTCATGCGTGACGGAATGTATTAATATTACTCGCGTGCCAGTAAGTATAACTGAACTGAAGTTATGAAGTTATTTACAGTGTATATGGAATTTTGGTTCTGTTCTGAAAATGCAGACCCCCATCTACTATGCTAATAGTCAGAAAGAGCATCCTGCAAGAATTAACATAGCCCGGTGATCAAAAAGGTAACTGCCCTAATTGTTTATACTGGGGGCAGGAACCAAGGGACTGAATGTTTGTAAGTGTGATACTTCACACTTACAATGGAAGCTAAAATCTGCTTCAAAGAGATTTTTTCTAGCCAACTCGGCATCTAGGCTTAAGAGATGAGTTTGACATGGTATTTAAGTCAGAGTCACCCCTTACTCAAATGTCTTCATGTGTCTTCATGGGTTCCTTCATGTGCTTCATGATCTGCATGTATTGCTGTAATGCCAACATCTGAAACTGAATTATGGAAGAAATGGCCCATCCTGTATCCTGATGGCTTTCTTGTCCTAACCTTTAAGTAAGTGTCCATATTTTGTCTGTTATTTGTATATCTCGTGTGTTCACCTTTATCAAGGAATAAATTATATTTTATCATATCTAAGTCTCGTCCGGTTCAACCCAGTTATATCTTTGGTGGTGTATTATTAATAACCTGTCACAAAGCTCCCGTCACAAATGACCCGACTGTTACGCCATTGTTTCTAAATTTCACTCCAAGTATTCACCAATTTGCACCAATGTATATTCTGTTTCGTAAAAAATCTGGGGAGGGGTCTTGGGAGTGGGTCGGAGGGTGTGAGTGGGAGGGAGTGGGTGGGAGGGAGAGTGAGTGAGTGAGTGAGTGGGTGGGTGGGAGTTGGGAGCACCCTTCCGAGGATTGTTTTAGGAAATAGAATATGAAATAGTGCAAATTTGTGCAAATTGGTGCGCGCTTGGAGTGAAATTTAGAACAAATGACATAATGGTCAGATCATTTATAAATAACTGACCTGCAGTCACACTGTACATGGCGAGCAATACTGATCTTACTGCTCCGCCCACACATTCTAAGATTGTTGCACCCCTTCTCATCCTCTCACCCTCCCACCCCCCTCGTCTTCTCACCCCCTGCCTTCATCCTCTCTCATCACCCCACCCTCCATCCTCTCACCACCCCCCTCCCTTCATCCTCTTTCACCCCCCCCTCCCTTCATCCTCACCCCCTCCCTTCATCCTCACACCCCTCCCTTCATCCTCACCCCCCATCCCTTCATCGTCACTCCCACAGGACTGCCAGAGAAACATACACAAAACAGTAGACACACACAAAACAGAACAAATACACACACACACAACAGAACAAATACACACACACACACACACACCAGAACAAATACACACACACACACACACACACACACAAAACAGAACAAATACACACACACACACACACAAAACAGAACAAATACACACACACACACAAAACAGAACAAATACACACACACAGGGCCGCCAACAGATATCGTGGGGCTCAGGACAAACATTTTAAGCAGCCCCCCCGTGTCGGCGGTTTTGCGAGCCGCCCCCCATTTCACACACCTCACTAGCCCCCTCTCTTCCCATGTATTTCTCTCCTCTCCGTCTCACCCCCTCTCACTCTCCCGCCTCGCATGTATTTCTCTCCCCTGCGTCTCACTCTTACTCCCTCTTTTCCTCACTCACCCCCTCTCTCCTCTCCCTCCGTCAATTACCCCAACGCTCACTCATTCCCTCTCCCCTCTCACAATTACACGAATAAAATATATACCAAAAAACTTCCCACCCCCAATGCAAAAAACGCCCAGAGAGGTAATACCGGTGTACACGTACACACCCAGAGAGGTAATACCGGTGTACACATACCCGCCCAGAGAGGTAATACCGGTATACACATACCCGCCCAGAGAGGTAATACCGGAATACACATACCCGCTGAGAGAGGTAATACCGGTATACACATACACGCCCAGAGAGGTAATACCGGTATACACATACCCGCCCAGAGAGGTAATACCGGAATACACATACCCGCCCAGAGAGGTAATACCGGTATACACATACCCGCCCAGAGAGGTAATACCGGAATACACATACCCGCCCAGAGAGGTAATACCGGTATCCACATACACGCCCAGAGAGGTAATACCGGTATACATATACACGCCCAGAGAGGTAATACCGGTATACACATACACGCCCAGAGAGGTAATACCGGTATACACATACACGCCCAGAGAGGTAATACCGGTATACACGTACACGCCCAGAGAGGTAATACCGGTATACACATACACGCCCAGAATGGTAATACCGGTATACACATACACGCCCAGAGAGGTTATACCGGTATACATGTACACGCCCAGAGAGGTAATACCGGTATACACGTACACGCCCAGAGAGGTAATACCGGTATACACGTACACGCCCAGAGAGGTAATACCGGTATACACGTACACGCCCAGAGAGGTAATACCGGTATACACGTACACGCCCAGAGAGGTAATACCGGTATACACATACTCGCCCAGAGAGGTAATACCGGTATACACATACTCGCCCAGAGAGGTAATACCGTTATACACGTACATGCCCAGAGAGGTAATACCGGTATACACGTACACGCCCAGAGAGGTAATACCGGTATACACACACACACAGAGAGGTAATACCGGTATACACATACACGCCCAGAGAGGGAATACCGGTATACACATACACGCCCAGAGAGGTAATACCGATATACACATACACGCCCAGAGAGGTAATACCGGTATACACGTACATGCCCAGAGAGGTAATACCGGTATACACGTACACGCCCAGAGAGGTAATACCGGTATACACATACACGCCCAGAGAAGTAATACCGGTATACACATACACGCCCAGAGAGGTAATACCGGTATACACATACACGCCCAGAGAGGTAATACCGGTATACACATACACGCCCAGAGAGGTAATACCGGTATACACATACACGCCCAGAGAGGTAATACCGGTATACACATACACGCCCAGAGAGGTAATACCGGTATACACATACACGCCCAGAGAGGTAATACCGGTATACACGTACACGCCCAGAGAGGTAATACCGGTATACACGTACACGCCCAGAGAGGTAATACTGGTATACACGTACACGCCCAGAGAGGTAATACCGGTATACACGTACACGCCCAGAGAGGTAATACCGGTATACACGTACACGCCCAGAGAGGTAATACCGGTATAGACGTACACGCCCAGAGAGGTAATACCGGTATACACTTACACGCCCAGAGAGGTAATACCGGTATACACATACACGCCCAGAGACGTAATGCCGGTATACACATACACGCCCAGAGAGGTAATACCGGTATACACATACACACCCAGAGAGATAATACCGGTATACACATACACGCCCAGAGAGGTAATACCGGTATACGCATACACGCCCAGAGAGGTAATACCGGTATACGCATACACGCCCAGAGAGGTAATACCGGTATACGCATACACGCCCAGAGAGGTAATACCGGTATACGCATACACGCCCAGAGAGGGAATACCGGTATACACATACACGCCCAGAGAGGTAATACCGGTATACACATACACGCCCAGAGAGGTAATACCGGTATACACATACACGCCCAGAGAGGGAATACCGGTATACACACACACGCCCAGAGAGGTAATACCGGTATACACATACACGCCCAGAGAGGTAATACCGGTATACACATACACGCCCAAAGAGGTAATACCGGTATACACGTACACGCCCAGAGAGGTAATACCGGTATACACGTACACGCCCAGAGAGGTAATACCGGTATACACGTACACGCCCAGAAAGGTAATACCGGTATACACGTACACACCCAGAGAGGTAATACCGGTATACACGTACACGCCCAGAGAGGTAATACCGGTATACACGTACACGCCCAGAGAGGTAATACCGGTATACAGATACACGCCCAGAGAGGTAATACCGGTATACACACACGCCCAGATAGGTAATACCGGTATACACACACACGCCCAGAGAGGTAATACCGGTATACGCATACACGCCCAGAGAGGTAATACCGGTATACACATACACGCCCAGAGAGGTAATACCGGTATACACATACACGCCCAGGGAGATAATACCGGTATACACATACACGCCCAGAGAGGTAATACCGGTATACACATACACGCCCAGAGAAAAATACCGGTATACACATACACGCCCAGGGAGATAATACAGGTATACACATACACGCCCAGGGAGATAATACAGGTATACACATACACGTCCACTATTACCTCTAATCTTTTACTGGACAGAGTGTCCAAATACAGGACAGTCCGGTTCAATACTGGACACCTGGCAACCTTACGTCTCAAAACCCCACTATGCCCGAGAAATGCCTATTATTCAGATACCGTTCCCCTGCTCCCATGTGGCATCAACACAGACAATTTACCAAGACACAAAAGAACACACAGTCAGAAGAACAAGTGGCAACAGATGCAAATTCCTCCACTGAAAGGGGCTTCCCGGCGTGTTCGGCCGGGCAGGAGCGAGATCCTTAATGTATTCTGCTGCAGCCTGGAGGGGCGGCAGGCGGGGAATATTCCACAGGGAGCCTTCTGTGTGGGGGAGGGCTCAGATCGATGGGAACTGGGGAGCCACGAGATTCACCGGGGGTGTTGCCGGCTGAATTCTCTGTGCCGCAAATGAAGCAAGCCCGAATCTGGGAGGAGACCCCCGTGTTCTCCACACCACACGGTGTACGTGAGGTCATGGGGGTCACTGGATGAAGAAGAGACAGTGACTGATCCCCAGAAAGTCACCAAGCCTTCGCCTTCCCGGTGGCTTAATCACTTGGAAGGCGCAGCAAAGCGTAGCACCAGTTAGTAAACCTGCCCCCTTGTCTCCATGTGCCTCCGACACATCGGTAGCTCGTGAGGGCCACTTGGCTACAATATTTATTTGATGGACCAGGCCAGACCTCCGCTCCATTTAAACCCCATGGAGTCTTTGCCAGTACGGGGGAAGTAGGGTTTGGAGCATATAGAATAAGAGCCAACTCCACTCCTCAAGGGCCACCGACAGTTCAGGATTTAAGGATACCCCTGCTTCAGCACAGGTGGCTCAATCAAAGATTGAGCCACCTGTGCTGAAGCAGGTACTGATTAGGCCATCTGTGCTGAAGCAGGGACTGATTAAGCCACCTGCGCTGAAGCAGGGACATCCTGAAAACCTGACCTGTCGGTGGCCCTTGTGGACTGGAGTTGGCCATTAAAGAGTTAACCCAAGGCTTAGAAATCAAATATTTGGAAGAGCTACGAAACGCGCTGGGACTGCGAATAATGAGGATAGCCAGAAATATATTTATAAAGCCTAATAATAGGATCTGTTCGTACAACCCCCCCCCCCCCCTTCCCTGCCCCTGAAGGTATTCGGGGTTAAATAGTTTATTGTAGACATGGGGGCTTTTTTATTTTTAACACAATCAGGGAAGAAAAAGCTGGGCCTGGTTCTGGGACTTGTTTCACGAGGAAGCTGCGAAATGCGCCGGGGAACCCGAGATGAAATTGGATACGTTGAACCCCTGTGTATTTATCTGCAGGGGTCTTAAACTCTGTCTTCAAGGGCCACTAACAGACCAGGTTTTATGGATATCCCCGCTTCAACACAGGCGGCACAGTCTTTGACTGAGCCACCTGTGCTGAAGCAGGGATATCAATAAAAGCTGTCTGTTGGTGGCCCTTGAGGACTGAGTTTGAGACCCCTGATTTGCAGTATGAAGAACGATAACAATTAGCATCATTTAGGTAGAAGCGGGAGCGGAGTCCGACAGAGAAGCCTGCGCGCTGGAGAACCATCTCTCCGGGATAAAAGGTTTATCTGCCAGGGCCGTGACCAATCTCTTCCCACAGCTGAGCAGGGGAGCGTCGGGGGCCACTGGGAGAACAGACTATTCCAAATTCGGTTCCCAGGCAGTCTAAACAACAGTGTGCGACACAATAGTCCCATTCAGCCGAGACAGCCCTGTGTGCGTCTGGGGGGTTTGCTGAAATAGGGCAGCGGGCTGGTCGCCCCGTCAGTGGAAAAGAGCTGGTCCCACCGAGAAAGGGGAAGCGGAATTGCAACGAAGACGTGAAAGCACTCAGCCATGTAACGCCTCTCCCAGACAACACGACCATTAAATGTACGTGTACGTCTCGGTTCTCGTCGAGTTTTGAACCCCAGAAGTTTCTTAAAAGCCAGATGGATGTCTCTAGATACGCGATATCTTGGCGTCCCCTGCTTTATAGAGAAGTACGTCGGTAAAAATACAGCGTCGCGTGAAATATACCTCCCGGTAATCAAGGCGCGGGTAACAAAGGCGCCAATTTAATATGCGGTGAAGGTAGGAATGTTTCAGAGCCAAAAAATGTAAGTTATATTTACCAGAAGTGCGTTCAAACTGCGGAGTGCTCATTTGCCTGGCATTACCCAGAATCCCTGGCTGCATTGGAAGCACTGTATGCGAAGAGATAATGGGGAAGGGCAGACCTGTCTGAGACGTGTGAAAGTGCCCATAAGTGGGGTTTTTAGTTGCTATTCAACCAGAAAGACAATAAAAATGATTAATGACCCGTTTAAATTCCAAATACGTTTCCCGGCGATGGATAATGAAACGCGGTGATAGGATTTGTAAGAAGCATTTCTCGGGAGAGAGCAATGTGTCGGTAATTAGTGCAGATAACGCAATAAAATGGCCAACAAATCTCCTATGAACAACTGAACAAAGGCAGCGGACGAAATAAACACAGCTCAACCCCGTTATAGCGCGATCCGTTACAGCGCGATCCGTTACAGCGCGATCCGCTACAGCGCGATCCGTTACAGCGCGACCCGTTACAGCGCGATCCGTTACAGCGCGATCCGTTACAGCGCGATCCGTTACAGCGCGATCCGTTACAGCTCAACCCCGTTACAGCGCGATCCGTTACAGCGCGATCCGTTACAGCGCGACCCGTTACAGCGCGACCCGTTACAGCGCGATCCGTTACAGCGCGGTCCGTTACAGCGCGATCCGTTACAGCGCGATCCGTTACAGCGCGATCCGTTACAGCGCGATCCGTTACAGTGCGGTCCGTTACAGCGCGATCCGTTACAGCGCGATCCGTTACAGCGCGATCCGCTACTACGCGAATCCGCTTATAGCGCGATCCGTTACAGCGCGATCCGTTACAGCGCGATCCGCTACTACGCGAATCCGCTTATAGCGCGGTGCGAGCGCGGCTCCCAGGTTTTTGTATGTATGAATACTTTACAACACGATTATTGGCGTCTTAAATACTTTATTGTGCAACGCATACAACTGTACATTATTTCTAACGCGATCCGCTTATAGCGCAATGTGATTCTTTGGACCCCAAGCGCAGCGTTATAAGGGGGTTGAGCTGTATACATATTTAGGCCACTGACAGTAACAGGGGTTATTCATTAAAACGCAATAGTGCCGATCAGGGCACTAGTACGCAAAAACTTCAATTTACTTCATTGAGAATGAATCAACATTCTGATTAACTATAATAATAACAACACTAATTCAGGCACTTCTCTTCGTCTCCTAAATTAGATTGTAAGCTCTTTGGTCAATTAAGGCTGCATTGTTGTACTAGACACAGCGCTGTATAAACTATCAGCGCTCAGTGAAAGACATGAATATCACCAGTAACATCACGCCAGCTGCCTGATTAGCAGTAGCTCGTGCGTTAGTGTTTCCACGGAAACAAAACATCCTCTGAATGGCAAAAAAATGCGTTTAACAAAAGATCTGGTGTCAGATTCAATCCGCGTGCGAATTCAGAGTGAAGTCCTGTATGTACAGTACTTCCCGAGCGGCTTCTGTGATGGCATGTCATGATTGGGGTGTCGGAGTTAAAGCCATGTGTATGTGTGTGTGTGTGTGTATGTATATGTAACGATCTGAGGGTTGCCATACTCAAAGGTAATCTTAAAACACCGAAAGAGAGACGGTTGCATGAATACAAATTTATGCAACTGTTCGGGACACTTAGCAGTGGCCTAAACAGAGATCGAAATTTTATGAGTCATTACTGACAGTAGCGAACTCTCTTCCCATGAGCGCTAAAGGCCATGTCTGTACATACTGTGCTATATGTATGCACACACAGCTGTCTCTCACACATACTAATACAGTACTCCTTATTTCTCCATCCATATACACCAATAGGGACCACATAGTATCCACACACACTTTTAGTTGTGCTACAAACTCTCACATTTCCACACCCACCCACACCATTTATATCCCTCTCACTCCACACACACCTTGTGTAAAGCACTGTATATACTGTGGGCTCTCCATTCATTTTTTTATTCACACTGATACACATACACACTCTTTCTTCACTTGCTTCCAGTTACCTTTTGACACCTCTAGCCATAAAACACATCCACACCGGGGGAAGGACCAGTACAGATAACATTCCAAGAGACACTGTTTTTAAGTTATCCTTGCTTCATTCATTGTAACACCGCCGGAAGAAGAGATCAGTGTATCTCGAAAGCTCGCACAAATAAAAGCATTTCGTTAGCCACAGAACGGTATCATCTATTTATTTTTTGATTATATATATATATATTCACAGCGCTTCTTCGTGTAGGGAGCATGTATTTATGTAGCGCCATCCAGGTGCATAGCGCGTCACAGCGCTAATATACGTGACATCATAATATAACACGTAATGGGAATAAGTGCTTCAGACATGAAAGTAACACTAGGAAAAGGAGTCCCTGCTCTGAAGAGCTTACAATCTAATGTATGTCTGTATAACTTCATGTATGCAGCGCCAAATTGGTGCAAAACGCACTTAGATAGCAAATGTTGTTTTGTTTTTTTATTTATATTCATATTTTTATAATTATATTACTAGCTGAAAGTCGCTCGGGAATTCTGAGAAACCCCAAAATACTGAAATCGATAAATGGATAATTTAATTTATTCGTTTCTGCGTCTCTCCCCTCGGCAACCTTGCAGCTAGCTGGCCTCCGCACCTCTCGGCTCGGATACCCGGGTGTCGATTCTGGGAGTCTCCTGAAGAAACTGGGCGATCCAGTGAAACGCGTCGAGCGCCTGAAATTGCAAACCGCGGACTGTGAGAGATGGAGGATCACGGCTCTGCTGCTTCCTGGAATCAACTTCCGGGTATCCAAGCCGAGAGGTGTGGAGGCCAGCTAGCTGCAAGGTTGCCGAGAGGAGAGACGCAAGAACACCTGTGGACGCTGGCGGAAGGTGAACGCTGCAGGCAGGATACCACAGACGGCGCCTATTCCGGTCAGGACAGCCATTGATGTTCCTGTTATTGTTTTACACCATGTGAGAACGTACATGCTTTACTTATCACCCTGATACATTTTATATCAGTCTACGCTATTGGGGCGTCTTGTTTTCACATTCTTAAAGCTCTTCACATATCACGAAGTCCTGGCTGTATTACCATTATTGGACATTTGAAAATGCCTGAAAAGAACCGATAGATTATGAGTACGCAATCCATATTCATTAGACATATTTAGTGTTTTTTTTGTGTTTTTATATCTTTATTCACATATCTGCGCTCCCCACCGACTTGGAGAACAGATTAACGTGAGCCTGGCGCATTCAATGGCGGGTTAATACTCTGGAATTGCATATTAACCAGAGACTTCTGTGGTGTCTGCGTTGTCTTTCAAAAAGAGATAATAACTGCTGTTTGGAGGCCTGCAATTACGCTGCTTAAAAGTCTGCGCCTCCCTCCGCACAATGCACCCGACATTTCCATTGTGCTCAGTGCTTATTTGCAATTCGTGTGGAGTGTCTCGCGACAGACTCGAGAGGTTCAAGCAGTGAGACGTATCTCCTGGGGCGTGACATGTCTACGTTTAATGTGTGCTTCAAAATGAGCAGAAAATGCACAGGTTACTTTTTGTTTTTACATAACCTCCCCCCAGCCCCCTCCCCCCCGCCCCCGTCAATTTTTTAAAGAATGGGAAATGCGCCAGGGTCCCCCAAAGCCAAATACCAGGGAGTCCCGGCCCTAAATCACTCTCAGGGGAAACAAAATGGCTGCCAAATCTCAGCCCAATAGGAAGCTGCGACATCATCGCTTTTGGCTTCCTATTGGACGGCTATTTAAATCCCCTTCCATAACCAGGAAGTAATAACTTCACCGGTAAGTTTCCCGGGCAGCGGGGGTCCCGGAGCTGATGATGGGGGATTTAGCTCATGGTGGACCGCCCCGGTTCCCAGCCAGTGGGGGGGATTGCTCTTTTAACACAGTTAAGTGAAGCAGCCTGGGCTTTCTTTAACCCCTTCAGCACACCCTCCACCTGTACCTGAGTTTCATGTCCTGTACCTATTACATTCAGCGGTCCCTGCTGTACCTATCACTGCCGGAGGCTGAAGTGGCAGCTAATTAAAGCAGCTGGGAGATTGATGATGTATTTGTTAATGATCAGCTAGTTGGGGGGGAATAACACCCAATTTATTGTGTGTGTGTGTGGGGGGGGGGGGATAACACCCCTTCTATTGTGTGTGTATAAGTATTTACACATAAATCCATAAATACACATTTTGTATGAATAATATGATCTTTGCATATAGCCATGTTATGATGTGCCAAATGTAGGAGGCTCTGCTTCAGTACAGAGGGACCTTTAACACACAACCTATGAGCATTTCACAGGGAAGTATTTACCAAAGTTTGTGCTCAAAAGAAATAAATACAAAATAACTGACTGACTATACAAGGCTTGGGTACATGTGCTATTTAATGTGCGACAGTGCCACCCTGTGGTCACACATAGTACACAACAGCCTGCTTTAACCGATAGGGGGCATGTTATCCAGAACTGAGTGTAATTATACAAAGGGTCATTTTAATCTTTCGTCTCTTGGTGTCCGTGTATCAAGGTGTATTCCACAAGTCTCCCATCTGTGTCAGCTTACAATTTAGCGCCATAAGGAGGAATTATATATATAAAAATAAAATATATATACTGTATATTGGAACTATTACTATGAGCTCATTTACATGTCTTGGACAGGTCTGCAACCCTGCCTTTCACCATTATCACCCAGCATACAGTGCTTCCACTGCAGCAAGGGATTCTGGGAAATGGCATGCAAATGAGCACACAGTGCTACCTTTTGCTTCAAATCCATTTTGACATGGACTCCTATACACACACACACACACACACACACACACACACTTGACTGGCGTTCAAAGCACATCAAGAGACGACAACCGAAAGTAAGATGGAAGGATGAAAACAAAAAATGTGTTGGAGCGACGTGGAGAAGAGAGGCTGTAACCGCAGGACCTGGGGTATCACTGGGGAGGCTTCATCCAGCAGCGGGGAGACACGGGCTGGAGAGGATGGGATGAGGGAGTGTGGGGGAGAGACGTGGAGAAGAGAGGCTGTAACCGCAGGACCTGGGAGATCATTGGGGAGGCTTCATCCAGCAGCAGGGAGACGTGGGCTGGAGAGGATGGGATGAGGGAATGTGTGGGTGCGACGTGGAGAAGAGAGGCTGTAACCGCAGGACCTGGGGGATCACTGGGGAGGCTTCATCCAGCATCGGGGAGACACGGGCTGGAGAGGATGGGATGAGGGAATGTGTGGGAGCGACGTGGAGAAGAGAGGCTGTAACCGCAGGACCTGGGAGATCATTGGGGAGGCTTCATCCAGCAGTGGGGAGACACGGGCTGGAGAGGATGGGATGAGGGGATGTGGGGGAGAGACGTGGAGAAGAGAGGCTGTAACCGCAGGACCTGGGAGATCATTGGGGAGGCTTCATCCAGCAGTGGGGAGACACGGGCTGGAATTAATATATATATAATATAGGATAAAGAATAAGAACAGCTGAGTAACTGAAGACATTGCAGACACACACAGTCATTCCCTACAACACTGGTTGTGTACGGCAATAATTATATTTTCATATCCATAGTAGAATACGTTATGTGATACAACGTAACCTAAACGTGTATACAGTACCAGGCAAGCAGCTGCAGACATAGGTGGGAGCAGTATAGGAAGGAAATCAATCTAAGAATTGGGGGGAGACGAGAATACGTGGAAGTGTTCGTGGGACAGGGATCTCCCACGGGCGCCCCCCGCGGGGCTGTGTTGAGGTCCTTGGACTCTCTCCTCCTGCTGATTTCATGCACTTGCGCAGGCAGTACTCTCACCCTGAAACTCACTTGTTACTTAATATAGATATATGTGGTGCAGATGATATAAGTGCGGGCATAATGTTGAAATATAATAGTTACATCTGTAAATGTATCTAAAGCGATATTACAATAAAATGTTTCCTGATCTGACCCCCTTTAGGGCGGTCACCAAATCTCCGCCGGTGTTTGGCCGTTACTCACCTCGCCGCGGGGACATCTCTCCGCCGGCCACTTTGCCGCCACGGTAAATCACTAACGTTACCCTAAAAACCCGTAATCTTAACCCCTAATAGTAACGTGACGCCCTACCCTAAAAAGCTTAACCCTTTACTCTAACCCCCTACCCTTAACCCCCTACCCTAACCGCTAAATTAACCCTTACATTAACTTGCTGGCAAAGCAGCCGGTGGCCGAACGTCCCGCGGTTACAGTAATCTATACAAAGAGACACAATACATGTTACACACCACTAAAGCCACCAATAGCCCAAGGATACCATAAGCCGGCAACCCCGGCGGGGGGTTAAGTTCTACACGTGGCGACCCCAAACGAGTCAGTAGGAACGAGGCAGAACTTCACCGCAGCTGCGCCTCAAACAAACTGCGCTGGACACGCTGAGGCGTCCGATCCCCACACGGAGGGATCACGGGAGGGGTAATTAGCGGTTATGTCTAGGTAAGGAGCGTGGTAAGGGCTGAGAGACGGCACTAGGTCTTGCCAAATATGGGATGGGGCGGGATGCACCCAATTTCTTTGGGGGGGGTCTGAGGTAACCTAACTTATGGGATTCCCAGATGTCAACTTCCAGGAAAATCCTAAAAGTGAGCTCCAATCTTGTACGTAAGATGTTAAGAGAGCCCGGAAGCGGCAATCCAGGTTTCCGGAGCTGAACCCCCATTAATTTCTGCTCCGGGGACCCCCTGCTTCCGGAGATACTCACCTCCGTAGGGGGCGCCGCTATCACTGTGACGTTTAAATGCCCAGGGCATGCGTTCCAATATTAAACTGTAAGGCAGGGGTCTCAAAATCCGTCCTCAAGGGTCACCAGCTTTTATGGATATCCCTGCTTCAGCACAGGTGGCTCACTCAGTGGCTCAGTCGAAGACTGTGCTGAAGCAGGGATACCCATAAAAGCTGGCGTGTTAGTGGCCCTTGAGGACTGAGCTTGAGACCTCTGCTAGGGATGACATCACGGCTTCCTATTGGCTCGCGTGACACCGGGGCATTTAAACGCCGCCATTATGTTAGGCACACAAGTTCCCTGGCTGCAGATACCGGCACCCCCTATGGAGGTAAGTATCTCAGGAAGCAGGGGGTCCCCAGAGCTGAAATGAAGGGGGTTCAGCTCAATAGACCCCCTGCTTCAATCCTATAACAACAACAAACACACACAGCCCTGCATCCTGGATTGCTGCTTAAAATCCCGTCACATGTCCCTTTTTACTCTGTAATATTTTGATCCGCCGGTATGGGGGCTTGTCCCGGGCACCCCAATCTTTAACATTTAGTCACTAGTTCGGCTGCTTTTCTTCTCTGCTTATTCTAGTCTCTCCCTTTCGCTCACACGTCGCCCGTCTCCCAAATTACAGGCGGGGTCCGTGGAATTTCTGAGCCCGGTCACAGCAAACCTGTGCGACGGGTTCTGGGAGCCTGCGAGCGCTGCCGCCGCGTCTGCCGAGAGACTGCACACACGGCTCGAAGTTCTGGTCACTGCCGCTCGTTCGAGACATCCCCCCGTGGGACAATGCCCGAAGAGCCGGGGGCCCCCGGAACTAGTAAAGATCCCTGCAGGACCCACACCCGTGCCTTTTACAGGTAAGTACAATTTCGTGGCCAGAGGCGCCCGCAACGCGTCAACAATATGGATGTAGATCAGGGGTGGACAACTTCGGTCATCAAGGTTTTCGGGATATTCCCTGCTTCAGCACGGTATTGGGGTTCTTTCTCTCGGACTTCTGGTTAGGTCAGGCTTTCAGGATATCTCGGCTTCAGCACAGGGGGCTCAATCAGTGGTTCAGTCGATGAGCCACTGATTGAGCCACCTGTGCTGAAGCAGGGACTGATTTAGCCATCTGTGCTGAAGCAAAGACGGATTGAGCCACCAGCGCTGAAGCAGGGACTGACTTAGCCACCTGTTCTGAAGCAGAGACTGATTGAGCCACTGGCGCTGAAGCAGGGGACTGATTGAGCCACCAGCGCTGAAGCAGGGACTGACTTAGCCACCTGTTCTGAAGCAGAGGCTGATTGAGCCACTGGCGCTGAAGCAGGGGACTGATTGAGCCACCAGCGCTGAAGCAGGGATATCCTGAATACCTGACCAGTTGGTCGCCTTTGAGGACTGGAGTTGGCCAGTCCATGATAGAGATGACCACAAAGTCCGGGTTTCTGCTTTATGAGAGTAACAGCAATTAGATTGTAAGCTCTTTGGTGTAGGGTTCCTTTGCCTCTGTGTTTACGTTTGTCTCCGCGTTATCGCTCTGCTATTATCCTGTAAATTGTCTGTGGGTGAAGAAGTATCGGGGCCACTTTGGGGTGAATAGATGCCAGTAAGGGTACCGGGGTTCTTGGTTCCCGTTTTGCCAGGTTTGCTTCTGCTTTGCGATCGGAAGAGTGTCGCGGGGAGGAGTTCGGAGAGAGAGCTATGAGACGCACACGGTAAAATGGGACGTACCGACTTCCGCAGCCCACAAGCCTTTGATTACTGTTATTGAAAACTAATTACTTAAGCTGCCTGCTTCCCGGGGTTCACTAAATGGCCGCCTTTCAGTTTCGATCAATCCTTCAGCCAGTGTAACTCAGCAGCTACAATGTATCCTTATATCACTACGGTCACATTATCTATTGTTACAGTTTGCAGCTCAAACTGCTGGGAAAATTGGCAACAAATGATCACAAACAGCAAAGTGTTGCAAATATCTTCCACTTCTGGGTAGGTGGGATAAAACCTGCTATAGAAATCAAAGGAGGCTCTGTATATAACACTCATTAAACATGGCATTACGAGTTGAAAAAAAGAAAAAGCAGAGACATCCTGAAAACCTGACCTGTTGGTGGCCCTTGAGGACTGGAGTTGGCCGCCGCTGGTACAGATGAACTTGAAACTTACCATTAAAATAAATCCTTATATGTTTGTGCTAGAAATTCTTGCATGTGCTAATAGTACGCAGAACGCGTTGGGTACAGGTCTCGTCGGGCAGTAGGTAACAAGAAACTGTATTGCAAATATAAATTAATCCTATTATTACCGACCTTGTTCTATACCTTCTATCCTACAAATAATATATACAGCTGCAGGAATTCATATACAAGCCTATACTGTATGTAATGCATTGCAGTCTCGTCTCCAATCCATAGGTGACACTCTATATGGAACATCAGGGACCTCCGAGATAGCCGCTTAGCACTGACTTTGAGATCTTCCCCCGACCTTGCACGACCTTTCTTCAAACCGCTGACTTCCCACTGAGTTTACACAACCTATTTCTAAACATAGCTAATGGGTTTCGTGGCTGGGACGTTGGAGCCAAAACGGTGTTTAGTAAACATGTCCCTGACTCTCCGTCCCCACACGGCTGAAGTAACGGACTCACCGGATATTTTTATCACTTCTAGGAATTCTCTTCTCCTTGTTACCCCTTCACCGCTACATCACAGGAGTTAGTTTACCATCTAGTAATTATGGTCTAATATGTAATAGTAACCCAGCTATGGAAACCCTATTAAGATACAACAGGGGTTCCCCGGGCGTCGCTAAAGGGTTCCCTGCAGTTTTCAGGTCATTTGAAAATAGTACCAAATACAGAAGAATTTACAATGCATCTGATCTCAGACGCGCTATTAGAGAGGGTTGGAGTTCCTTACAATGTATCTGATCTCAGACGTGCTATTAGAGAGGGTTGGGGTTCCTTACAATGCATCTGATCTCAGACGCGCTATTAGAGAGGGTTGGGGTTCCTTACAATGCATCTGATCTCAGACGCGCTATTAGAGAGGGTCGGGGTTCCTCCCAATGCATCTGATCTCAGACGCGCTATTAGAGAGGGTTGGGGTTCCTCACAATGCATCTGATCTCAGACGCGCTATTAGAGAGGGTTGGGGTTCCTCACAATGCATCTGATCTCAGACGCGCTATTAGAGAGGGTTGGGGTTCCTTACAATGCATCTGATCTCAGACGCGCTATTAGAGAGGGTTGGGGTTCCTTACAATGCATCTGATCTCAGACACGGTATTAGAGAAGGTTGGGGTTCCTTACAATGCATCTGATCTCAGACGCGCTATTAGAGAGGGTTGGGGTTCCTCACAATGCATCTGATCTCAGACGCGCTATTAGAGAGGGTTGGGGTTCCTCACAATGCATCTGATCTCAGACGCGCTATTAGAGAGGGTTGGGGTTCCTTACAATGCATCTGATCTCAGACGCGCTATTAGAGAGGGTTGGGGTTCCTTACAATGCATCTGATCTCAGACACGGTATTAGAGAAGGTTGGGGTTCCTTACAATGCATCTGATCTCAGACGCGCTATTAGAGAGGATTGGGGTTCCTCACAATGCATCTGATCTCAGACGCGCTATTAGAGAGGGTTGGGGTTCCTTACAATGCATCTGATCTCAGACGCGCTATTAGAGAGGGTTGGGGTTCCTTACAATGCATCTGATCTCAGACACGGTATTAGAGAAGGTTGGGGTTCCTTACAATGCATCTGATCTCAGACGCGCTATTAGAGAGGATTGGGGATCCTCACAATGCATCTGATCTCAGACGCGCTATTAGAGAGGGTTGGGGTTCCTCACAATGCATCTGATCTCAGACGCGCTATTAGAGAGGGTTGGGGTTCCTCACAATGCATCTGAACTCAGACGCGCTATTAGAGAGGGTTGGGGTTCCTTACAATGCATCTGATCTCAGACGCGCTATTAGAGAGGGTTGGGGTTCCTCACAATGCATCTGATCTCAGACGCGCTATTAGAGAGGGTTGGGGTTCCTTACAATGCATCTGATCTCAGACGCGCTATTAGAAAGTGTTGGGGTTCCGCAAAATTTCACCATATAATTATAGGGTTCCTTAACCAAAAGACAAAGTTCAAACACACTCCTCCAGATATATCACTAAGACTCCGGTGATTTGGCGCCTTTGCCACAGCGGGTCCATTACCTGTTGAAATGTCGCTGGCGCCCGGACAATGCGTTAGAAGTTATCTGCTCTGAGGTATTTCAAGATTGCAGCGCTACAAAATGGAGCAGCGGAAGTTGCCGGATCACCGGCTTCCCCTGGGTTTGTTTACCGATATACCAGTGACAATGGCGCAATATAATGCACATACTGTATAGACACGGCACAGAAAATCATAGAGTAAACTGCAAGGGACCCTGGCGGAGACTTTCCGACGAGCGGCACAGCAAAAGGATTCGCAAGCGCGCGGAAGCGCAGGTCTTAGGGAAATGTAAACTTTCCCCGCTTGCTGAAACGCAGGGCCGGTCACGTGAGCGGTTCGCCCAATGAGGGCGAACCAGCTCCGTGACGTCACCGGCCCGCCCCCTGACGGCGCGCAGGGAAAGCACCCGCAAGGCCAGGGAAAGCACCCGCTTTCCCTGAGCCTCAGCGCACCTCAGCACGCCAGCGGGAAGCTTGGCCGAGGCCTTAAGAACATGTATGGCACGCAGCGACACTCTGAAGCCAATAAAACAGAACGAAGACTCCGTGTGAATCCACTGAACCTAAATATCTCCAGTTCAACCTTATGTAACCGCTGTTATCTCCCAACGCATTTCACAACACGCCCAATCTCCCCATCCATCTGCTGTGTAACCAAATAGAAAATAGCCGTTTGTTGATATGGCGTCAGATAAAGGATTACTTGTTAACAGGAACGAGCAGGATTTTTCAGAGCTTGGGAGTTTTCAGAAATTCCAGATATTCATCCAATTGCAATAAAGTTTATATATAAGTTTATTGGTTTCCCGGCCCAGGTCAAATCCGAGACCATCTTAACCTTTTCAGTTCCGACTGCGCTGCTTTCTTACACAACAGCGACGTTTGCATACTACATGCCCACACACATCTACTATATATTGTGGAAAGCTGTCTGTCTGCGCGCTCTGTCTGTCTGTGCGCTCTGTCTGTGCGCTCTGTCTGCCTGTGCGCTCTGTCTGTCTGCGCGCTCTGTCTGTCTGTCTGTGCGCTTTGTCTGTCTGTGCGCTCTGTCTGTCTGTGCGCTCTGTCTGTCTGTGCGCTCTGTCTGTCTGTCTGTGCGCTCTGTCTGCGCGCTCTGTCTGTCTGTGCGCTCTGTCTGTCTGCACGCTCTGTCTGTCTGTCTGTGCGTTTTGTCTGTCTGTGCGCTCTGTCTGTCTGTGCGCTCTGTCTGTCTGTGCGCTCTGTCTGTCTGTGCGCTCTGTCTGTCTGCGCGCTCTGTCTGTCTGTCTGCGCGCTCTGTCTGTCTGTGCGCTCTGTCTGTCTGTCTGCGCGATCTGCGTTTGGACGCCTCTTAAGATATCGTAACCACATTTTGCACGATGGATCCTGAGATCAAGAAGCTGATTTTGTCTGTTTGGATACAATTGGACGCCATTTTGATTCAAGATGGCGGGCTGAACCTTTCAAATCTGTACTGATTTAAACCACAGTTGCGCCGGGTTGTAAGTAGCTGGGCTGGATGGAGAAAATCCACGTTTGGCACGTTAGTCAGCTTTATGTTGGATGCTCCAGTCAGGGAACTGGGAAAATGTGTGTTTTTGTACCTGATGGAAAAACCAAATATATAGTTTACCCA